>NC_031966.2:653452-953452 GCF_001858045.2 Oreochromis niloticus
TTAAATACACATTGAAAATGCCACGCCGTGAATTAGACCCTCATGAAGAGAGGGCACAAATTAAATATTACTTGTTATGTGAGTTTGATGTCTGTGATGATATTAATTATGGCCGTATGTTTGCTCGTTTATACTTTGCAGAAAAACCCAAGCGAACTGTCCGGACCCGGAGGCCAGCCCACTCCAGCACCACAAGAGGGATCGTTCACCGAAACGGGGCCGAGGGTGAGAACAAAGCGTGAAATCTCGGTTACAAAGGATGGGTGTCTCAGCAGATATAAGGGGCTAGAGTTGGACTACGTTAAAGGGTCCACAAGTGCGTATACGTTTGATTTATGTGAAGTGATAGATTGCGAAGGGGTAAATAGCAGCTGGAGGGGATATGATGTGTGGATTTGTAGTCACCCTGACATATGCACGCGGGGAGGGAGCCCTCACTCCAGTCGGGGAAGTCAAGCTGTCCTGGGGTCTTATACTGCAGGGCAGTGGTGTATTCCTGGTTGGGGGAATGTGGTAGGATGGACCGGAGTGGGGTGGCAGCCGCAAGTGCCTGAAGGGTTAAAAGGATAGCAATTCAGAGGGATTTTCCACTTCTCAGAACCCCATCACCCTTTCCCTGGGTCCCTGGAACGCTCTCCCTAGGTCAGAAAGTCCGGGAGGTGTGTTTTACCTGGTAATCGGGGTAGATATGCTGGGAACAGATCCAACAGGGGTAATTAGAATAAATCTTGTCAACCCAAAACCCAAGCCAGTAGGAAACGAGTCGTCCACCGCAGCACCAGAGGAACGGGAACCAAAAGCCAGGCGAGTCCTCATGGTAGATTATACGAGGTTAAAACCAAAGGATTTGATAGAACGCACCACCGGGTTCAGTGACAGCAACCTGTGGCTGGACTGGATGGCATTAAACGCCGAGGAGCAGCAAGTGTCAAATTGTGTGGCTTGTGCGTCCGCTAGACCACGTTTGTTCACAGAACCTGCACCACTACATCCAGAGGATGAGTGGGGCTATGACTGTATGCTGCAACTGACTAGAGGAGCGGTGAGCACTGGAAACTGCACGGTTTTGTCCAGTTTATTTCCCCCGACCGATAAACAGACGAAGGCAGGACCATTTATGCCAAAAAAGGATAACTATACATGTTTTAAGTTCTCCACAGATCACGCGAAATACAAGGTGGGAGAGATTGACCCAAGTTGGTGTTCGGTTACCAAAACAGGGAGAACCACAAACAATGTAAGTGATGCAAACACTTTGATTGGGACCTGGGCTAGAAGTGGGCTTTATTATTACTGCGGACACAAAACTCTTTTGGCTCGTGTTCCTCTGGGAAGCGTGGGGACGTGCGCAATGGTGAGGCTAGGTGCGCCACTTATGTTAATAGGAAACCGGGTGAAGGCATTCCCAAAGCACGACACACGCACACTGACAGCTAGGCGCAAGAGACACGTTCTGGTAAAAGAGGGCTGAGGGAACACATGCTTATGATCCTAGGATGGACTCGCCGACCTGGATAGACTCAATAGGAGTGCCCAGGGGAGTTCCAAATGAGTATAAACTTGCGGATCAAATAGCTGCCGGGTTTGAAAATATTCCAATAATCGCTGCTCTCTTTCCTGTGACCCCTAACAAGAATGTGGATAGAATTAATTATGTTCACTATAATCTGCTGAGACTCTCTAACCTCACCCGAGATGGGATGGAAGGGCTAGTGGAGCAATTGGGTCCGACCTCGTTGATGGGGGTGCAGAATAGAATGGCCCTAGACATGCTGTTAGCAGAACGAGGCGGTGTATGTGCTATGTTCGGTGAACAGTGCTGTACTTTTATTCCTAATAATACGGCTCCAGATGGGTCAGTCACCCGAGCTTTAGAGGGGCTGAAAACGCTCTCTAACACCATGCATGAACATTCGGGAATTGAGAATCCGCTGGAGGGCTGGATGACCTCGGTCTTCGGACAGTGGAAAGGGTTTGTACTTCCAATTATGCTTTCATTAGCTGTGTTGGTGGGCATTTTGGTGACCTGTGGCTGTTGTCTCATTCCTTGTGCCCGAGCTCTGTTAGAGAAGGTGATCACGAAGGCAGTGGATTCGGGAGCAGAAGCCCACATGCCCATGATGCCCTTGATGGACATGGGAGTCGCTGTGTGGGACGAGGAGTGAAGCACCTGAAAGTATGGTGACCTCTGGTCAGTCAGAGGTCAAAAGGGGGAATGAGGGGTCTGACAAAATGCTTTTGCCATTATGTAATCTGTAACTTCCACATAGCATGCTGATCAGTGTAATTTTCAATGAGTGAACTGTAGTAGAGATGAGCAAACATATTGGTAGATCTGAGAAGAGAGAACTTTTGTTATGAAAATGATTTTAATCTTTTATACATGATTGCATTTGAGCTTATTAAAGAGCTGTGGCTCCTGGTCAACTGAGGGTCAGAAACTCTTGGCAGGCGTTAAGGATCAGCCAATACACGGTGAGGAGGACAGGAGCTCTGAAAGGAATTGCAACACACCTGCTTACATGACAAACGCCTAGAGTGATTTTTATCTTTTATTACTTATATCCTTTAGAGCTAAGATTTAAGTTTGTATCATTTATCATTTATATCGTTTGAAGTAAGTTTTAAGTTTCATTTATGTTCAGTTTAAGTAAGTTTCCTTCATGGTTTGAGTATCATCATAGGAGTGTGACATTTAGTCTAGAAGTCACACATAGTTCAGCTGTGTATGAGCTCAGGCCTTATGTCTGGCTAGGACGAGAGGTGTGAGGTGAGACGGGGTGCAGGAGAGGTCATGACACATACATAGCATACACAGCACACACACACACGCACACACACACATACACACCATAGTAGATTCATTTTAGTAGGTAAGAAGTTAAGATGTATTTTTGCTGCAAGTGCAAATTGTGCCGGCGTACTGTCAGATGGTTACAGGAAGTGCACCTGATGTTCGGGGAGATAAGGAGGCGCTCATGGTGCGACACCGGGATGGAGATGAGACGTAATGTTCTTAAAACTATGGTAAAAGTAAACGGAACATTTTGTGGTTTAGGTTGACGTAAGCTGTATTGTGTCTGTTTTTGCAAAAGAGGGGGCTTTGTTGTCTTACCCATATAAAACCTTTGTCTAATTATTGTAAGTTTAGTTCGATTGCTGACTTTGCCCAGCGTCGGACTCCACGTGTGTAATCAATAAATCGTTGCTTTGATCACATCTTCTGGACCAGAGTTGTTATTTGCTTGTGAGCCCTCCGTACTCCTTTTCTCCAATTTTTGAACCTTAACAGTGAGTTGATTAACCGCCTCCAGTGGTTGCAGTCCTACCATAATGGGGTCCTGTGTCGTCATGACACCTCAGCCTACCAAAACTCTCCTGCACTCCATGTGACAGAAGCCCAGGATGAGGATAGCTGTCATGGCAAGCTAATGTAGGTTTTTCTTTTTCACAGTTTTGCAAATTTCAGTTTGAAGACAAATTCCATCCAGTGTCGGTGTTTCATGACCCAGACAAACCTCTTTGTCTTATTCTGACGTCTGGCTTTCTTGCTGCAACTTGTCCTGTCAAACCTGCAGCTTGAAGTCTTCTCTTCACAGCTGAAACTGAGACTTGCTACGACCACTATTAAGCTGCTTGAAGCTGTTGTCCTGTGAGCCGCCGATCGCACAAGCTGTTAACGCTCAGAAACTTGTCCTCTGGTTCAGTCGTGTCTTTGGGTCTGCAGACCTCTTCCTGTCACAGTTTGTTTCTGAGCCTTTGATGCTGAAGGAAACTGTGCTCACTGACACCGTGACTTTCTTTGTAATTTCTCTGTGGACAGACCTACATTTATAAGTGTTATGATGGTCTGTCTCTCTTCCATTGTTAATATCCTTTTTCTTGCCATGTTTGTAGCAACACTCTACTTTCTGCAGTACAGTACTGTTCAACTGATGCTCACGAGGGTATGGTACCACAGTGTGTTCAACACTGCTTTATGCAGACAGAGGGGGAAGTAATCCAGAAAAGTTGAAACATCTGTAGGAATTAGCACCCGCTTTCAAGGCTTGATTGTTAAATTGTTAACCCATTTTTTGTTCCCTGAAAAAGGCCTTTTTGTATAATTCTGAAATATACATATTTTTCAGTTTTGGGTAACTTTACCTTTTTTTTAACCTCTGACAGTTCACCACTTACCTTTGTACCATTTCAAGCTATTCATTGGACTTGAATTACTTAAACTGCAATAAATAACTGGAAAAAATTGGGCTGTTCTAAAAGTTTTGACTGGTAGTGTATGCAGTTGGGACAATGTATCAAAGTTTGCAGCACATTTTTTTTTATCAATAAATAGTACATAAGAAACTCACAAGAGTTGACTTTGTATACTGTAACCAAAATTATAATTGTTTAATATGTGGGATGACAGACAAAGGGTCTATGATCTACAAAATAAACACTGTGAGTCAATACGTATACCCTCGCTATAACGCTCTTCACCTTTCACGGTCTCGCTGTTTCGCAGATTTTTTTCTGCAATTTTGCATGCTTTTTTTTTTTCAGCGCATTGTGTTCTGCATCCTGATTGGCTGCAGACCATTGTCAGTCAATCCCGTGCTGTGTCTCCTGTACAGTACATAATGCGTTCAGCTTGTCAAATTTACATAAATCTTGGATCGCTAGCAGTGTGACTCTGATGTACTGTATGTTTGTTAGTTTTCTCCAACAAACACACCAATGCAGACGAAATGTCGTCACCCTGCGTGTTTCTTTGGTTTCATTTTATAATACTGGGCTTGTTTTGAACAAGAGAGAAAAATGTGAAGATGTTCATGCCTGTCTGAGAAAAGAGTATAAAGTGTGTAGTGAGGGGTTTTACAGCCTTAAAACATCTATAATAATTGTAAAAAATAAAGTTGGCTACTTCTTTATTTTTAGAACGTAACTCCAGCGATAAACGAGGGACCACTGTATGTACAAAAAAATAAAAATAACAGTCTTTATTAGTCATAATCACTCTATTTATGTTGATGCTTATACATGCACCACATTGATATCTAGCAACATAAATCAAGATTAAGAAACCATGTCAAAAGCTTGAAGGATTTCAGTACTGTATGGCAGTAAGACACCGTGTGAGTGAGGTGGAAATCTGTTGAAGCTGGAATCCAAAATGAGGACGAGACGTGGGTGCTGTGTTTAAAAACACATATAGCATGTTCGTGGCCTTTGGACAGCAAAGCACTGTGGAACTGTGGAGCTCACAAAAATGAGCTAAGACAACCACAGACATATATCACAGCCAGTTTAGCTTTGTTATGGCCAGCAGGCATTCCACAATTCACATCTGATCTAGTGGAGATGACACCTGATATTTGCCATGCAGCTCGGTGCTTTCTCCATCATGGTAATGAGCTTGCTGGCTGCCACTGCAGGGACCTTTGTTTAAACAAGCCCATAGGATGTGATGTCAGAGACACAACGCTCCACAGGAAGAGTTGGAAATGATAGCCAACCCCTGCCTGCCCATGTAAATGACTCTGATCAGTGGTGGTGAAAGCTCAGCCTGAGCTTATTATTTACTGTTGTTTTTAAGCTGTTGTTCTTTTCTCCTCTTTTTCATATCAATCATTATATGAAATTCCTCTCTTGCTGTGTCAACACACCCATTTGATTCTACCCAGCTGATCCTTGTTTTGGTGTATAATAATTTATTTTCCTTTGAAAGTACAGAACTGGGTGAGAAAAGTACAACATAACAGCTTATTCACAGGGTGCAAATCAAATACTAATTTGCTGTTCGAATTCAGCTGCAGTGGGATGGTTTCTCTTTCATTTTTTTTGCGTCTAAAAACCAAGCTAATGCACAGGCTGACTGCAGCCGATGACAGCAGGAGATGCAGCAGCAAACCAACATTACAGCTTCTTTAACGGGAAGCCTGAGAAGTCAGTATGGTTGATGCCGAGGTAAAGTCAGAGGTTTCTCACCATAATAAGATTTGTTTCCCCGGATTTGCTGCTCTTACAATTCCTGCTCACAGGTTTTCCTCTCGTACGTTTGATCACCTAACACAAGATTACGTTATGGCTCAGGATTAGTTTCCGAGGGAGCGGCCTGGCATCCTAGGTGTGTCTTTCTGCACTCTAAGAGGCTTATGGGAGAAATATGTGCTGGTTAACAGCCTTATATTTTCAGCCTCTTTTTAAAGAGAGAATCAGATTTTTCTTGCTCCTCTCTCCCCAAAGTTTGTCACATAGATGCTGATTTGTCATACAGCCTGCTAATCCAGTTTTACTGTGTAATACATCTGAACATAGCAGTAAAAGCTTTGGCTCTAAGTCTGGGTACACCACAGGAAAGGGGCTTTGTAACAGCGTGGGCCTGTCAGATGGGTGGCTGTGAGTAGGGAACCAAATTCTCACATGCTGGTCATGAAGATGACGCTGATTTCTCTTCAAGACAAGAAGACAAAGCTGTTTGACGTTTACTTAAAGGTTACTTTTTATTATTTCGCTCTCTCTTTTTTCCTGTAGTTGTTGTTGATTCTGCACTTCCAAAGAAGCCTGACAGGTCCCCTCGGTTCAGTCGTGCAGTTCATCCTCTGAAAAAGTGACTTTTAGCACAGAGGCTCCTTCATGTAACCACCTTTGCAAACAAAAGACATCCAGAGCTGCGTGTGTGGAATGGATATCTCTGAAGTTAATTTAGACTATGTGAAAAGAAATGAAGAAAACAACACATAGTTACAAACAATCCAAACAGATTGGTCCAAACAAAAAGACAACTAATCACCATAAATGCACACACATCCAGCCCTGACATGCTTGGATGCAGCAGGCATAGCCTCACCCAAACTGGATAATTAGGGAGTGAAAAAACACCTGATGGATCTGCTGAGGCTGAAGTTCAGGTCAGGATTTGACGACAGCATGAATCCATCCAGTGTCCACCTGACTTGTGCTAACAGTTCAGGGTGCTGGTACATTGGTTAAGCTTCCTGATACAAATGAATGAAGGCCAGGGAGCATGGAGGTCTGTCGCTTACCATGTGAAAGCTTTTCTGTCCACAGTTTAGCTGAAACTAAGGGCTCTGTGCACCTTTGGGATGTGATATATCTGGAGATTAGCAACTGACATCAGCATAAACAGGAACAGGAAATGTCGGATTTGGACAGACTTCCAGCTGAATTACATGACTCTTTGAAGTACAAAGAAATGGTATGCAGCCATGAGCCACCAGATGGAGCATCTATTATAAACTATTATTGTTCATTCTTTTAAGTTAGCTTTTGTTGAATGGTGGCTGAGCTCTCCATTAGCAATAGGATGGGAATTTGAGTCATTCAGGGGGGGCTCAGGGTAGAACGGCTACTCCTCCACATTGACAGGAGCCAGTTGAAGCTGTCTCCTCCTGTTAAGGTGCTCCGACTGGCCTTTCCCTATCGAGAGGAGGCCTCATCATAGACCCAGGACATGCTGGGGACTTTACATCTATCAGATGGTGAAGGAGGCGTGGAAAGGGAGGTCTGGGCTGATTTCAGATAAGCAGAAGAAAATGACTGGATGACTGTTTTTGTTATTTTAGTAACACGTGAACATCTTTTGTAGCACCATGGTTTCATATTGAATATTTTAAGTGTTTTTCTTCTTGTTTGTCTGTCTGGTGTATAGCGTGCATCGTCACGTGCTGCACAGCTAGGCCTCATGATTCATTATTGAAGAGTGGGAGTAATGCTTTCAAATACCTTTGTTATTAATATCTTAGTGTAATATAAAAGGTTTAGACTCTTTTCCTTGTTTAAATGAAGAAATTAGCTGCCAGTACATACAGAAAGCCCCAGCCCCTAACCCCCCATCGTCACTCATCTCGCTTCCTTTATGCCTTCCTTCATTTCTGCAGCCATCCAAGCAGCTAGCCTGCCCCGTCAGCAGAATCAACAATGCTTTGGCTGCTTTGCAGTAGGTGCCATGCATTCCTAATCAGCCTCTCATTCAGCATGGATAGGATTAAACAGCAGGTACACTGAAGCCTGTATTACTGTGCTGTAAATCAAGGTACCCAGCCCTGCCCACCCCACCACCTCTTAAAATGCACCAAATTACTGACAAGAACAGTGTGTCTGGTGAACCCACAGAGTGGACTTTTACTGCAGTGTGAACCCACAGGCATACTTGCTCAGGAGGAACACTGATAAAAGAACACGGGAACATTACACAGTCCAGCTCCATCATAAAGGTGGACATTACTGAGCCTATGAAATGTCTGATAGCTGCTCTCACCACTCTTAAAGGCACGTGGGAGGATTTTGTTAGAGATGGTAAATACACGGGATTTGTGTCACAGCAGGTTTATAGCCAGCCAAAGGTGCCAGTGGGCCTTTGTTCCTTTGGTTTCTCTGTGTACTCACCATTGTGACATTTATCCAACACAGGAGACAATACCCCCAGCACCCCCACCAAACACTACCACCCACAGGTCATCCTTCAAAGGTCAGGCATGCTCACTCTGTCTGTTAGTCTTACCTTTGCCTTGATGACTACGTGTGCCTTCACAGTGTAGTTATTAACACAGCGTGTCATCCTGTGTAAAACTCTGACAAATCAAACAAGCAGACCTACTCGCTGTGGAGATCCCGTGTGAGAGTGGAGCAGCTAAAAGTAGCATTAATGCTTTAAATTACTCGAGGTATCCTTCTCACTGTGACATGAAAGCAATGAACTGGATTCCTCCCGTCTTTGATGTGCAGCTAACATTAACATGACAACTGAACCCAGAGACAATGGGCCTCTTTTATCACTTTTAATGAATCAAAACTTTCCTGATTTCTTCTTCATTCAAACAGATTTTTAATTGCAGTCTTGTTTTATTGGTGGCCACCTTCAGCGTGCACAACACTGGCATCAGCACGTTCTCTGTTGGTGTCATTCTAACAGCAGCTTTAGCTCATGCAGTAGGAACTGTAGATGGTTTCATGCCTAATCCATATAATCAGTATAACAGACCCAACAGCTTCCTGCCACAGTCCACAGACCTGCACATCAGGTCAACTGCTGATTTGCTGTTGTCTGTCAATGTGAAGCAGATAAAGTTCATGAAGCATAAACAATAAAATACTGTGTGAATGTACGTGAAAGTGCTATAAATAAAGTGCATTAGATTACAATAGAAAAGATGAAGAGTAGAGAGTGTGAGTCATTACATTAGAAATATTTTAATTCCAACTGAAAGAGCAGCTTTATTATTCAGTGGACATCAGATTTTGGATATGAATGTGAATACCTCATCTCTGCCCGGCCTGCCCTCCATGTTTGCAGGTATGTTTATAGGCGTGTTTGTTCACCTCTCTCAGAGGAGGTTCCTCTGAACTCGCCACCTTCCTGTCATCAGCTGATTACTCTCACCTGCTCCTCATCAGGTCAAACTCCTGTGAATCAACCTGTGTTAACTTTTCATCAGCCCATCATCATGTTAGTCCATAACAGTTAAACAAAAAAAGACTTATGAGTATCAAAACATGTTTTTACCATTTTAATTCAATTCAATTTTATTTACATAGCGCCAAATCACAACAACAGTCGCCTCAAGGCGCTTTATATTGTACAGTAGCTCGTACAATAATAGATACAGAGAGAAACCCAACAATCATATGACCCCCTATGAGCAAGCACTTTGGCGACAGTGGGAAGGAAAAACTCCCTTTTAACAGGAAGAAACCTCCGGCAGAACCAGGCTCAGGGAGGGGCGGGGCCATCTGCTGCGACCGGTTGGGGCGAGAGAAGGAAAACAGGATAAGGGATTTTATTTCCCTTTGTGGGCTAAATGAGCAATTAAGTATCATAATTTACTCCATAGTTTCAATTCAGTTTTATTGACACAGCGCCAAATCACATCAAAGCACTTCATATTGTAATATAACTTTATATTATTGGCTCTACAATAATACAGTAAATAAATAAGATATGACACACACACACATATCTTTTAACTTAAAGGACTTTGTTTTTAGATCCTGTTTTTGGAAGACCACCATCTATTAGGTGATCAACACACAGAAGGACCTGCATATTTCACTGAGCAGGGTCCACGTCCTTCACTACAAGACCTGAAAATCTCAGTGGGGGTCATTCTCTGTATGTCTGTACTTTTCAGAGGACTTCCCTGCTCCTGCTGACCAGCAGGTAAACCATTTTGCAATAAGGCTCCATCACTGCTGCACACAAAGAGCACAGATCCAGAAAGTAGGTCACCGTTTCCTCGATGCTCCGACTTGTAAACATCATCCTCCCACGAAAGCTGTCTGTGTATGAGATGACTAAAACATTTGAGTGAAGAATGACAAAAGGAAGGGAAAAAGGAAGATGTTTCACTCGAATATATCAAGGGAGTTGCATTGTTTACCTGTGTGGGCTTATTACTCCATTGTAGGTAGAGGAGACAAAGACCTGGCTCCAAGCCTAATACACAACACAGTAGATGTATGCTTTATTCTCAGTGAGCTGCATCCTCCTCTCAGTCTTTTGAAATCTGTAATTAATGTGTGCAGAGTTTGTTTATACATAGGATTATTTATCTGTGTATTCGTTTTTATTCCCTGTTCTCTGAAGGTTTGAATAATTGAAGTGATTTGTATTCTCTTAAAGGCAGTAAAGGAAGGACCTGGGGGAATGGCTGAGACTGAAAATACACAGGGCCTAAAGTTTATCTCCATCCTCCTTAAACAGCCTTTTACAGTTTAAACATCTCTTATGAGTTTTTAATGTGAAGGGAAACAGGGGGAGTAACTGACATGTTTTTCAAGAGCCTGGGTGATAAAAAGGAATAATAAACATTTGTTTTAAAAATAAATATACACTTTTTCCCTTGAACCCTAAATATAGACGCATAGTTGTTATTGATGTACTGAGCCGTATATCGTCAGCTGCCTCCAATCCTCTCACTGTACAGAAGGGAAAATGTTGGCAGCAACAATATTATTCAAATGTTGCTCAGAGCCTTGGCAGCATTTTGAAAGGTTAAACAGCACTTTAAACGTGGGCTGTCCAAATGTTAAAAGCACCAAAATACTGCTGGCTGCTGCGTGCAACATGAAAAGCATCAAAACAGACAACGAGCCTACACACAGCTTCTAAGGTGAGAGCGTGGAAGAAAACACAGGCATGGGCACAATAATCAAGCACCCTTCCCCTCCAGCTCATCCACCAGTTGGTGGTGATCAGTGAAAAGCTCTTCTTCCTGCTTCACCTGAGTGTCTATACTGTATGGATCACATGGTGCAACAATAAGTTCAAAGTGCTCACCAAACCATGGCTGGAACAGTCTGATAACAAAACACCAGTCGAGATGACATCATATGAAGATGCCTCCTGATGTTTGGGCATTTTCTATTGGGAGGACACCCAAACCCTGCTGGGGGGGTCGTTTCTCTTTGCTAGTGTTTTTCAGGCCTTCTGTGGGTCTGTTTTATACAGAAAAGTAGAGACAGGTGTGACGGCCAGTGGGCTGGCCTTGTGTTTTCTGTTACCTGTTTCCTGCAGGTAGGTGGAGCTGACCCAATTACAGATGCAGCACACCTGAGGAGGCCAGTCCCAGTGCATATAAAAGACACTTGACTGAACCAGCTGAGTCTCGCTTGCTCTGACTGGCTCTGTCTCTGGCTCCCGTCTTGTTCGTTTGGAAGTTTCAGTTATGGCTGTTATGTCCTTTACATTGTGTTTAAGTTACTTCACCTTATTTTCATTAAATATGTTTTACAGCCTTTAGAAGCCTGTGTGTGGTCTCCCATTTGTTTGTCACTTCCTATGAGCCGGGTTGTGACAAATGGGGGCTCGTCCGGGATGTTATCCTGGTTTGGTAAGCTTTCTGACGTTTGATTGAGAGCTGGTCTGTTTGCAGCTGATTGCAACTAGTGCTGTTTGATTTCATCTGTTTGGCTGGCTTTGTCTGGTTGTGTCTTGGCTAGGCCTTGCTTTGTGGGCAATTGTTGAGTTAATTGCTGATGCGTTTGGTTGGTGTTCTGTGTTTGCTGTGTGTTTTGTTTGGGAGGCCATTTTGTTAGGGGGATTGAGTAGAGGCAGTCATGTTAACACTGATGTTTTTCTATAGGCTTAGGTTTGGTGGAGCTAGTGTTGATGTGCTGTCTTGAGTCAACTTTGGAGCGTATGAGCTGTATTGATTATTGAATGTGCGTAAGTTAAAACCAGTGCTTTCCCTGTTAGGTGGAAGGAGTGTTTCTCTCTTGAGACTCATTCGTTGACATTTCTGTTGCGGTGAACACGGTTAGAGCAGTCGTCTCGGGAGCACGTCCCCAGAATTGAGGGGGTCGCTGTTTGTACAGTTGCCTTTCTCTTTCTGGCGGTTTTTAGTGCATAAGTACCCACCGTAAGTAACTGCATGAAGACTAGGCTTCAGTTACGTAGATTTTGGTTAGGCAGTTAGTGGGGAAGTGCTGATTTCACTTGCATTTCAAGGATCAATACTTTGCTGTTATGGCTACAGTTGATGCTTTTGTTCAGTCTCCATCAGAGGAACTCTTAAACAGTTATACTAAAGAACAACTGTTGAAACTTGTTGAACATTATGATGTCGATGTTGGAGATAAACGGTTGAAAGATGAGATTAAAGGAGTATTGAAGGCTGCATTAGTAAAGAAAGGCGTGTTGCCAGGTAAAATGCAGACTTTAGTGGCAGAGGTTGATCAGTCTGTGGTCTCAACTGCTGTTGCTTTGTCTTTTGAGCAGCAAAAGGAGTGGTTACTGTTCCAAATGGAAAGAGACAAGCTGAGCATTGAGAAGGAACGTGTGAGGCATCCTTTAGAAAAGGAAAAGATGGAGCTAGAGCAGTATCGGCTAGACCTAATCAAGGCGGGCAAGTTATCAGGTGGTGTGGAGGCTAAAGAGTCTTCTCCACAGGGAGTTGAAACTTTTGATGTTGTGCGTAATTTGCGTTTGGTGCCGAAATTTGATGAAAAAGAGCCAGATGCCTTTTTCTCCCTTTTTGAACGCATTGCCGCTTTGAGAGAATGGCCAGAAGCTGACTGTGTGATTATGTTACAGTCTGTTTTGACTGGAAAGGCTCAGGAAGCTTATTCAGCACTCAGTGCATCTGATTGTCAGAGTTTTGCTACTGTTAAAGATGCAGTTCTGAAAGCGTATGAGTTGGTACCAGAAGCTTACCGTCAACGTTTCAGATCATGGAGAAAGTTGGATAAGCAGTCGCATATAGAGTTTGCGAGGGATTTGACTAAACACTTCAACCGATGGTGTTCTGCACTGGGAGTGTCTACTTTCCAGGATTTATGTGAATTAATGGTATTGGAGCAGTTTAAAGATCGTGTTCCTCCTGAGGTTGCAACTTACATTGCCGAACGGGAAGTGAAAACAGTTTCTGACGCTGCTAAATTGGCAGATGAATATGTCTTGGCACATAAGGGGCAGTTTGGTGGAAACAGTTTTTCAGTTGGTGCTCCTGCTAGAGGTTTTGGTCAAACTAAGTTTATGTCATCGGGTCCTGCGAAGGCAAATGGTGCTGTGAAGCCCAGTAAGTTTGGTCAAGCTTGCAACTACTGCCATGGCGATGGTCACTGGAAAGCAGAATGTCCCTTGTTGATAGGCAAGTTGGCGCGTTCAGGCAAACAGGTTAAGCCTGCGGCTCTTACCATTCCTGCACGGGAAATTTCAGTAGTCTCTCGGGAAACGCCAGTTTCGACTAAATCTGACTCAGAGAGCTATTCGGGGTTTGAGGATTTTGTGTCAGATGGGTTTGTATCACTCCCATCACTCCCAGGTTATGTTCATAAAGTCCCTGTAAAGATTTTGCGTGACACAGGAGCGAAGGATTCTTTTATCTTAGCCTCCGTGTTGCCATTTTCACAGGTTACTGATACTGGTGAGTGTGTACTTGTTCAAGGCATGGGTTTAACCACTATCTGTGCTCCACTGCATAAAGTCAGGCTGTCATGCAGTTTTGTGGATGATGATATCTGCATTGGTGTTCGTCCTGCTTTGCCACTTGAGGGCGTACATGTGATTTTGGGCAATGATTTGGCTGGAAATCGAGTCTGGGCTGACAGTTCTTTGCCTGTTAAATCTAGAGTTCTGAATGAGTCCCATGAGTGTGAACAGGGTTTGTCTGACTTTGTAGCTTGCGCTGTTACAAGGGCTGCAGCTAAAAGGGATACAGAGCCTGTAACTCAAGCAGAAGAGTGTCAGGTTGAACCAGATTTCATTATTCCTCAACATTTGTCAGTTTCCCAACAAGAGCTAGTTCAAGCACAGCATACTGATGCGTCTTTGGCTGAGTTGTTTCGCCAGGTGCAACCTAGTGTTGATGCTAGAAGTGCGGCCTCGGGTTATTTTCTGCATGAGGATGTGCTAGTCCGTAAGTGGAGTCCGCAAGGGTTGGACTGTGTTGGACGTCCAGTTGTCCAGATTGTGGTTCCGACTAAATACCGTGACGAGGTGTTGAAGTGTTCTCATGACAAATCTGGGCATTTGGGAGTGACGAAGACTTACAATTACATCTTGCGCTACTTCTTTTGGCCATGTCTTAAGCGTGATGTTTCAGCTTACATTAAAACCTGCCATATTTGCCAAGTTGTAGGTAAGCCCAATCAATCTATCAAACCTGCTCCACTTTGTCCCATCCCTGCTGTGAGTAACCCATTTGAACATTTGATCATTGACTGCGTGGGCCCTCTTCCTAGATCAAAATCTGGTTCAGAGTATCTTTTGACGGTGATGTGCCAGGTTACGTGTTATCCTGCTGCATATCCACTGCGTACCATCACAGCCAAGTCTGTGGTGAAGGCATTGACACAGTTTATTTCTATATTTGGCATACCGAAGATTATCCAGAGTGACCAGGGATCAAACTTTTCATCCAATCTATTTGCACAAGTTCTTAAGCTGTTGAATATTACACATAACAAAGCCTCTCCTTATCATCCGCAGAGCCAAGGTGCTTTAGAGCGCTTCCATCAAACGCTGAAGTCCTTGTTACGTGCCTATTGCACGGAAATGAGGAGTGACTGGGAGGAAGGTTTGCCGTGGCTTCTGTTGGCAGCACGAGAAGTGTGCCAGGAGAGTACTGGGTTTAGCCCAAATGACTTGGTCTTTGGCCACAAAGTTCGCGGACCCTTGAAAGTGCTGTGTGATAAGTGGTTATCAGGTGAACCACCAGTGAATTTGATAGATTATGTTAATGGTTTTCGGCACAGACTGTATGTGGCAGGTCAGTTGGCCAAACAGAACCTTGGGAAGGCTCAGGTCAAGATGAAATATTGTCATGACCAGCGTTCTGACGAGCAGCAGTTTAGTGAGGGTGACCAGGTTTTG
Source organism: Oreochromis niloticus (assembly GCF_001858045.2). Taxonomy (NCBI): domain Eukaryota; kingdom Metazoa; phylum Chordata; class Actinopteri; order Cichliformes; family Cichlidae; genus Oreochromis; species Oreochromis niloticus. The sequence continues at coordinate 668,769 of NC_031966.2, forward strand.
GCTTTGCTGCCGATTGCAGGGTCACCTTTCCAGGCACGGTTTGCTGGGCCTTACACCGTGGTAGAGAAACTGTCTGAACTGAATTATCTGATTGCTACCCCAGATCGCCGGAAAAGAAATCAACTTTGCCATGTTAATTTGTTGAAACCATATCATGTTCGTCCTTTGTCCGTCGGTCTGTCGGGCTCTCTCATTTCTCCTTCCACTTCGAGTCCAGCGTTGACTGCTTGTACAATGGCGCAGTCAGTTTGTGGGGGGGAGGATGTGGCAGCACCTGATGATCCTGTATTGCTTGGTCGTCTGAAGAATTCAGAAACTCTTCAGAACTTGGAGGTGCTGTTGGGCCATTTGCCTACTGACAAACGTGCAGAACTGTCTGCATTAATTAAAAGTTATCCAACTTTGTTTAGAGATACGCCTTCTAAAACAACTTTGATAGAGCATGATATTGATGTGGGTGATGCAAAACCAATCCGGCAGAGGTTCTACAGGGTCTCTGAGGAAAAGAGTAAAATAATGGCGAAGGAAGTTCAGTACATGTTGGAAAACAACATTGCAGTGCCGTCATCATCATGCTGGGCTTCCCCATGTTTGTTGGTTGAAAAAGCTGATAAATCACCACGTTGTTGCACAGACTTTCGTAAAGTAAATGCAGTGACCAAACCCGATTCCTATCCTTTGCCTCATATTGACGACTGTATTGACCGAGTTGGTGCAGCAGAATATGTGAGCAAGTTTGACCTGTTGAAGGGATACTGGCAGGTGCCACTGACTCCCAGAGCTCAGGAAATATCTGCTTTCATCACACCATCTGGTCTTTATTCATATACAGTCATGGGATTTGGTTTACGCAATGCTCCAGCTACATTTCAGCGGCTCATGAATATGGTTGTAAATGGGCTGAAAGGCTGTGCTGTTTACCTAGATGACGTGGTGGTATATAGTAGCACCTGGGAGGATCATCTGGATCGTATTCGCACTCTGTTTGAACGCTTAGTTTGGGGAAATCTGACTATCAACCTGGCAAAATGTGAATTTGCAAAAGCAACTGTGACCTGTCTTGGTAAGGTTGTGGGCCAAGGTTATGTGAGGCCGGTTGATGCAAAGGTGTTGGCCATCAAAGAGTTCCCTGTTCCAGTAACCAAAAAAGAACTCATGAGATTTTTGGGTCTGGTCGGTTATTATCGTTGTTTTTGTCGAAACTTTTCAACAGTGGTTGCTCCTCTGACTGATTTGTTGAAGGCCAAAGTAAAGTTTATTTGGTCTGCAGCATGCCAGCAAGCTTTTCGGGATGTGAAAGCTTTACTGTGCTCTGAACCTGTGCTTTTAGCACCTCGTCTGGATCAGCCCTTCAAGCTGTATGTGGATGCAAGCCACATTGGTGCAGGTGCTGTTCTAGTCCAACCTGACAAGCAAGGTACTGAACATCCAGTTAGTTTCTATTCCAAGAAGTTCAACTCCCATCAGCTGAATTATTCAGTCATTGAGAAGGAAGCGTTGGCATTAATTTTGGCCTTGCAGCATTTCAGAGTATATTTGGATTCTGCTCGGCCTATTGAGGTATTTTCTGACCATAACCCTCTCACTTTCTTGAACTCATTGCAGAACCCAAATCAGAGGCTCATGCGGTGGGCTCTCTTTTTGCAGCCTTACAGTTTGGACATCCAGCACATTAAGGGCAAAGATAATGTCTTGGCAGATGCTTTGTCCCGTGCCCCTTTGTAACCAGCAGCTTCACTCCTCATATGCTTTGAAGTATGTCTCTTCCAGTGTCTTATTCCTTCCTCTTAAAGTGCTCCTAGGTACCAAGGTTGCTGAGGTTGGAGATGTGCTGAAGATGAAAGGACTTTGAGCATGCAGAAAGGTGTTGCATGGGTGTACATGTGTACATGTTTGTCTAGCTGCAAATTCATAATGTAAATGATTGTGTTTGTCAACTCAGGGTAAGACCCTGTTCTATGGGGGGGAGTGTGACGGCCAGTGGGCTGGCCTTGTGTTTTCTGTTACCTGTTTCCTGCAGGTAGGTGGAGCTGACCCAATTACAGATGCAGCACACCTGAGGAGGCCAGTCCCAGTGCATATAAAAGACACTTGACTGAACCAGCTGAGTCTCGCTTGCTCTGACTGGCTCTGTCTCTGGCTCCCGTCTTGTTCGTTTGGAAGTTTCAGTTATGGCTGTTATGTCCTTTACATTGTGTTTAAGTTACTTCACCTTATTTTCATTAAATATGTTTTACAGCCTTTAGAAGCCTGTGTGTGGTCTCCCATTTGTTTGTCACTTCCTATGAGCCGGGTTGTGACACAGGAGACACGAGCTGCCTTCGGTCTGCAGGCTCTTCCTCGTCTCTTTATTAAACAAAATTTCACACCATTCTCTTCTGTTCATTTACACACACATTCCTCTTGTGACAAATAAAACATCACAATTGAGTTCACATGTTAGCCGCACTTGGTTAACTTGTTTTTTTCACAAGTGTAAATCTACAAAATAATTGTCTTACACCAGTCTCCTCATTTACAACAAACTGCTGTCCAGCATCAACAATCGTCCTGTGCAGTAATCTTAACAGTATACATCAGACTGTTTACATTTAACAACATAAAGAGTAAGAACTGGGTTATGTTGATCATTCTCAAACCTTACAGTAACATCAGGATAGAGGAGGTGTGTCTCGGAGCTACATTTGTCACATAATAAAACACATGTAATAAGACCAGCTACCTCTTCACAGCTGGAAGCTTCCATTACCGCTTTCTCTTGACCTTTGAAACACACTTTCCTACAACATTCGCGGTTTCTTGGTTTATATGTGCATTGCAGTTAGCTAACTCCAACTACTGACCTCTTTTATACAGAACAGTAGAGACAGGAGACATGAGCTGTTCGGTCTGCAGACTCTTCCTCGTCTGAGGTACGGGAGCGTTGCAACGGCCTATTGCACTCACAGCTACTTCCCCCTTGTGGTGATGCCACCCAATTACATCTTCATAACTTCAACTGAAATGTGCAATGCCACAATGAAACAAGGCCTTTTACATCACTAAATGTTTTACTAAAGACTACAGCTGTGACCATACACATGTAGGTGTCACACTAGCTTGGGAACATATCAGTAAAGGGCTGGAGGCTGGAGCTGGCAGATTGGAGGTCTGGGATGGTCTCCTCAGACTGCTGACTGTGACCTGTTGAAGTGGTATACCTCTGTGGATGCCCAGTGTGCCGCTGCTTGTAGAGAGAGCAGTCCACCTCTCCTAGCACCGCCCATGAACCTGCTGCACCACAACCTACACCCTGCAGCCGCAACAATATCCTGTACTTTTATTTTTAATACTTTGCATGATAATGCTTAAACTCTAAGAATAATACCAGGATTGATACTGTCATTATTTTATCAGCCAGGATCTGAATACTGCAACTAGTAGAAGACACGAGGTAACTTTGATCAGTTATTTAGATGGTAAACAGCCTCTGTTCAGTGTTGGACATAATAATTACAGCCACACACACGCTCACACACACATGTGTGTATTTATATCCTTGTGGGGACATCTCGTTGACATAATGCTTTCCCTCGCCCCTTACCCTAACCATCAAAAATGAATGCCTAACCCTAACCCTTCCCCTAAACCTAACCATAACCTACTTGTAACCCTGACACTAAAACCACATTTTGAGTCTCAAAAATGCCTGCGCACACGCACACTTGAACGGTACATGTATTTGCAGTGCTTCGAGCGCTGTGGTTCCAGTCAATCTGATTTCTATTGACGAGCACTTTTTCTGAGAGAGGAGTAAACAGACTAACTCTGCTGCTCCTGGTGGTGTGTATTTCTCTGTTGTGTGTTTGTGCGCACACTCTGATCTCCAGTGACACAATGTTTTTGCTGCTTTCATCGCAGACCTATGAAAGTAAATAGAACAAATTAGACCTTGACATTCTCGAGACTCTGACATTTCAGCTGCTTTTGATTTGCTTCACACTGTTAGGTTTTTAAAAGACAGCACCTGCCACTACTTATGAAATCTTTAAACATATTTACAGCTGTGTTAAGACCTTCAGTTATTCAATAGTGGTGAATTGAATGTATGCGACTGGCTGCAATGGAATCTTTTGAATGGAATTTTTCTGGTTTAAGACCTCTGAAAAAATGTTCACAAGAATTCAAATGGGTCTCCGTATGTACCCAGTGATGCTTGCTTATGATTGTGAAGCCCCTTCTTGGTTAAAACCAAGATTCCTTGAACTGGATTAGAAATAAAAAGTTCCCAGTTGTAGCTAATTCCAGGACAGTCTTTATTTTGGCTCAGCTGCTGTGGATGTTGAACTGTGTGATCCACCTAAATTTCTATTAGCCCATCTCCATAAAGACATTTTTCCTTGTAAATAAAACTGCTAACTGCTTCTCTGCCAACATGGAAACAGCACTGCGCTCTGGTTTGGGTTGCCTGTCGGGAGCCTCCTTCCTTCCTCTCCTTTATCCCAGTAGAATTACATCAGAATATTCCTGAGAAAGGGAATATCTGATTAAAACTCTAAATATAGCTAAAACGGATTACTGTAGAGTTAGCTGTGATTTAAAGAACACAGACAGCACTTGTAAATTATATATGCCTACTTAACATTTAAATATTTGTACATTTCTATTTTTCTCCTCTTCTTTATCTTCCTCCTCAACCACTGCTCTCTCCTTATCTATGCCTCATCTTCATCTGCTGAACCACAGTCAGGGCTCTAACACAGGAAAATGTGCATAAACATGCTTATTTATTCTGGATATTGTCGCAATTAGTGGTTTTCAGCAGATCTGAGATGCAACCCTCCCGACAGCAACAACAACGTTACGCCAGGAAGCATTAAACTCGAGTCACACTCTTCCTCTGATAAACAGTTTGACTACATTCACTCTCATACAGTGTGAGAAGTAATGCTGGCTCATTACTGCAAAAACATTTCCCAACTGAAAAGTTCTGACACTTCTCAACACCTCAGTGTCCGTGTCGTGTGGTGATGCTCGAATCATGAACGAATCGTTCAGTACTCGAGAATCACTTTACTGACTCATGAATCATGATTCACAAGCCCAACTGACTCACTGACTCATCCCTGTTGCTGTTAGCAGCAATATATCTAGCTTATAATTAAAATTGTGGAGAAAAACACAACATCCAGTATCTTAACAAAAACATTTCTGCTCTGAACTGGAAGAAAAAACCCTGAGTAGAAGATCACATCAAGACAATAGCTCCTTGGTTCACAGTAGCATCGCTCTGCTAACATGCTAACAGCACATTTGAGCTACTCACCCCCTCCCTTGCTGTGCTGAATCGTAAGCGTAAGCGAATCACTCACTGACTCACTCACCCCCTCCCTCCTGTGCTGAATCATAGAGCGAACAAATCACTGGGCGTTTCTCAATATGCGTACTTGTGCGTACTTGCGTTCTCGTGTACTCGTGATACGTCATCAGTCGGAGACCAAGTACTGTTCCAATTCGAAGTACGCATCAAGCCGAGAACGCGAAAAAGTCCCGGATGTGTTCTCGCTCCGCCCGTTTTATCGAGCATGCATCGGTGTGGACTTGGTACAGCTAAATATCCCAGAATGCATTTCGTCCAAAACTCAACAGCGGACTCCCGGCACATAGTTTTCAACCCCCCCCTCGTGGTCTTCTCACTACTCAGGTTAAAGAAACTCCAGCAGCTGTCTACTGTATTGAGTGTCCACTAAAATAGAAATAAAAGCGTTCTAACATCTCACCTGCTTGTTTTTATTAAGGTATGTACACGTATGTACATGTACACTATTTTTATTAATGGAGGTTTCACTACTGAGGTTAAAAATGATATATAAGTCACTTAGATCACTTCTAAATGTTAATGTTTGGTTTATTTCAGTGTTTTATTTGTTCCTGAGTAAACCGGTTTGGCTGTGATTACAGTTAAGCTTCATAACATGTTACTCACAGTTAAATTAGGAGGGGACGGCAGTAAAAACACCGGACCTGTGACATCATCACGTACGCAGGTGTTCCAATTGTACATATCGCGAGTCCGTGCTCGCGTTCTCGGTGAGTACGTACTCGCGTACTTGAGAATTGAGAAACGGCCACTCACTCACTCACCCACCCCCTCCCTCCTGGCTCACAGCTTCTTCTTCTTCTTGGTTGGTAACCAATGTTAAGGCGCATTACCGCCCCCTTGCTCACAGCTCAGTGGACATTTAGATGAGAAAACATATATTTGACACATTTAAGGAAAATACTAATAAAATAAAAATAAACAAAATAAATGTTCCCTTTAGAAATTTTTTTGCTTTTTTTTGCTCTATAAAATAGTTGTTTTCTTTTAGAATCACTCATCTTAGCAGTAGGATATACATGAAAAGAAAGAAAGAAATTAAGTTTGATTGAAAATGTAAATTTTTTGCACTCTCTGGTCAACTGACTCAGTGACTCAAATGACTCAAAAAACCCGATTCCCTTTGGTGAGTGACTCATTAAAACTCGATTCAGTAAAAAGAATCAAATTTACCATCACTAGTGTCGTGGGACAGCAGAGAGTTGCTCTGACTCATCAGCCTGTATCAGCTACTTTCACCACGTTTTACAGCCTCTTCAAGAGTAAATAGATGTGGACACTTCCACCCTACATGATGAGGTAAACTGTGATCTGGTCTGTCTCTATGACTGTTGGCCAGATGATTGATTTATTGCCAGGTGTTGAAAGATGGTGTGTACAAAAACATTTTCATATACAAACAGTGGCTGCCACCCTTGTTGGATCCATGTGGAGGTTGATGGTTTGCAGATTTTAGATGAGTTGGAGCACTTACAGTGTCACTGTAATTGTTCTGTTATTATTATTATTATTATTATTATTATTGTTATTATTATTATTATCATTATTTGATTCAATTCAATTTTATTCATACAGTGCCAAATCACAACAACAGTCAGCTCAAGGTGCTTTATATTGTAAGGTAGACCCTACAATAATACATACAGAGAAAACCCAACAATCATGTGACCATGTCTTTTATCACCTTTTTGAGGGCTGTACTCAAAAACTCAAACATCTTCTACAAGCATCAGATCCAGTGAAAATGTACATTTTGGGGCATTAGACAGCAAACTGTGAAATCTTATTCATCTTCTGGTCGTCTACATAGAACCAGAAGAATTAGAGGTCGCTGCAGCCCAGGAGGTAGCGCTGGTCATCTGTTAATAGGAAAATTGGTAGTTTTATCCCTGCTGCTCAAATCTTGGCCAAGACACTTCCACCAAGCTGCTCAGAGTATGAATGTTAGTTAGAAAATGCACTTATATAAAGCAATGCTTGTATGTGAACTGGGTGAAGTTGCATAAAGTGCTTTGAATACTCTGAGTAGGAAAGCACGATATAATTTATTTACACTTAAGTGGTTTCTCGTTTATCGCGGGAGTTACATTCTAAAAATAACCCGCGATAAGTGAAATCCGCCAAGTAGCCAACTTTATTTTTTACAGTTATTATAGATGTTTTAAGGCTGTAAAACCCCTCACTACACACTTTATACACTTTTCTCAGACAGGCATGAACATCTTCACACTTTTCTCTCTTGTTTAAACACTCGCCTAAAATTCTTACCTTTCATAGAAAAATAAGTCCAGTGTTATAGAATGAAACCAAAGTCACTCGCAGGTGACGACGTTTCATCGACATTGTTGTGTTTGCTGGAGAAAACTAACAAACATACAGTACATCAGAGTCACACTGCTAGCAATCCAAGATTTATGTAAATTTTACAAGCTGAGCGCATTCTGTACTGGACAGGAGACACGGCATGAGATGGACAATGATCTACAGCCAATCAGGACACAGAACACAATGCGCTGTAAAAAACAAAAAACAACAAAAAAAAAAAACATGCAAAATTGCACAAAAAAAATCCGTGAAACAGCGAGGCCGCAAAAGATGAACCACGTAATAGTGAGTGAGCGCTGTATTCGCCTCTTATGTTCAGGTAATCTATAGAGTCACCTGGACAGGTTTGAGAACGGTGCTTTATGGTGTGAGCTGAGAGCAGAGATCGGTATCCACAGGTCTTTGTCACCTGACGAGTAATTTTGAGTTGATAAAGGGAGAAATACAACCACACTGTGCCCCAAGAAACTGGAAAAAAACATAAACAAAACCACATCTGAAGCCAAAATATTTGAAACTATTCAAACATACATAAATATAATCCATTTATAAAGATGATTTAAAATGATTATATTCCTGTATGTATGTACAGGAAGAAGGCTGGCTGGGCCACTGACTTCTTATTAAGAATAATTAATAAGGTTTCTTTGTCTTCTTGGACGGTGACTTGGTGGTGCAGGTGCACATGCAGTGGAATAAAGTGAAATGCAATAACACAATATTTTACATTATTCCATTTTGGGAGCCTGTAGGATTTGGCCTCTGGATGCAGTTCAGTAATTTACACTCATACTCAACAAACATTACATTTGTGAGATAGACTTTCAGCTGAAGCTCTCAGAGAGAACAAAAGACAGCAGCATTTAAATATTTTCAGTTGCAGACAGATGAAACATTCATTTCCTGTCAGGTACTTCACAGCACACAGATATTTGATCTGAGCTACGCTGAGCATGTAGTACACAGAAAACCCAAAAACAGCTCTGTCAGAGGCCACGACAGAGACGACTGAGAATCAGGAATTAATTTTCAAGGCGCTAAATCATTAGCAGGAGCCTGTTCTTCATGAATTAATAAACAGAACAAGATGTTGCTGTTTGAAGTTAATTACAAACTGGGTCAATAGTGCATCCCAAATAATTAGACCTGCACTTGAACAGATTATTTAATATTGCAGCGTAATTAAATCAAGAGCACTTTGGCATGTCAGACAGAGGTGCATCAATCTTCAGTGGAAATTTATCCATTTATTTTATTTGCATGTGAAAGGTGTACAGAGGAGAGGGTGTCACTAACCCACTGAACACGAGGAGCAGGCAGTGAGCTCTGATGAGCTTAAAGCCAGTTTTCTTTTTGCCTGGCTAGCTGATGCTGAACAGATAACCTGGTAAGGAGCAGGTTATGTTCAGAGGTTCAGTTTAAAATGGAAGTGCCATGTTTTGGAGGCTGTTAAGGCTGCTGAAACCACTGAGTGAAGTGAGCTGTGAAGTTAGAGCAGGTTTGACACAGAAAGGTTTTTATACTTCAGTCGAATCTCCTTTATACTGATTTACACAGCTTGTAGAACACAGACCAACAATACGTGTTCAATCAATAAAATCTATTTTACTTTATTTTACTTTATTCAGCAATTAATTCAGATGTTTACTTTACTGCTCTGTGCACTAAATTTTCTGCAGTACTGCTTTCCTGTCTCGTTGAAGACAGTTATATATATTTTTTATGTTCTTTGTTGGTTTTTACCATCATTTTATCATCATCATCTGGTAATCATGTGACTGGAGGAGGCGAAGAAGAGTAAAAGACCAAACCACCTGTTTTATGTAGATCCTGAAGCAGAGAGCCGGGCTTATCAGAGAAAGTTGATAACCAGCGTCGTCTCTTTAATTTGGTCAAGTCAGCTAATTTTGTGTATATTCCTTTTCCTTTTGCAAAAAGACATATATATTATATATACTTTAAATACCAGTGTAGGGACTAACGCGTTATTAAGTAACGCGTAACTACATTATTATTGTGGTAACGAGCACAGTAACTAGTTATTATGCCAAAATCAGGAATGTGTTAATCGTTACTGGGATTTAGATAGGGTCGTTATTCGTTACTTCGTGTGCTGGTTCAACTTACCTCAGAAATCGGAACACGGACCTGGGAATGATGTCACACTCGAGTAAATGGCGTTCTGGTTAGCCTCCTCAGAGAAGTCAGGATTCCAACATGGCAATGCCCTCGGAAACGGTTGTTTTGCTAGCCCTCTACAAAAAGAAATTACTACTAAACACATATGCAGCCATAGCTGGACTCGGTGGGCCGATGGTGATTTTTCATTTTTATGGGCCGATGTTTTTTTTTTTTGTAACGGTATAAACAATGAAAGGTGGGGGATTGGCCAGATGCTGGCCGACGTGTAAAAATAACTCAGTTGTTTGGTGGTGTCTGTGGCGGAGCAGGCCAGCAGGTGCTTGAGGGAAGGGGAGGCAGGAGGAGGAGAGACCCAAGGCGGCCACCGGTCCGAGTGTCAGGTGAACTAAACTTCAGGTAAGAAGTTATGACCTGCAGTCTATCTGGGTCAGATATAAACCAAGTTTAGGTGGAGTTTATTTTCGTTGTGCTGACTTTTTACAGTCAGTTACAATAACTCGTACTGTGTGCTAGCTAGCATGACGGAGTTTCTATACAGCTGGGTGGGTGCTATGATGTTACTGATAGTGAACTTTATTTTATTCATAAGGTTAGTTAGTAGAGTTGCCAACCGTCCCGTAAAAAACGGAATCGTCCCTCATTCAGAGAAAATAATACACGTTTCATATTGAGCTGAGAAGGAACACAGTTTGTCCCGGACTTCAGCTAGAATGAAAAAAAGACACAAAGCTGGAGTTATTCTGTGTCTTTGCTGCACAGCTGCCTCTTCTTCTCTCACTCTCTCCCCTCTCTCTCCTGTTGCTACTTCAATCATGAAACTGATCAATGATCAGCTGATCGGCTTTTCTCTCTCGTTTGTTTATCGCTCACTTTGCACCAGAAACAGGAAACCAGTGGATGTCGCGCTAAACAACAGCAGCACCTTTAAGCTTGATCAGCTGTTGTTAGAATTTATTTAATATTAATTTCTAGTATCAGCTGATGTTTGCTGGAGCCACAGCTGTAAAGCTGCTGGTCATGATATCGGTTTGGATATGTGGTGAGAGGGAAACATGCAGATGAAACCAGGAGATGTTCTTACTGGATCATCAGAGCTGAACTGGTGATGGAGAAACAGGTTTACCTTTTAGGTGACATGAATGAGTTGAAGGGAAGTTATGAACTGTTTCTGAGAGACAAATAACACCAGGATCCTTTTCTACGTAGCTGACAGCTGGTAACTGTGCAGGGGCCAGGGGCCAGGGGCCAGGCAGGGCATTAACAGGGAACGGGGGGCACAAAGAAATACTTTTCTTTCTTACTCTCATTTAAAATGTCAAACTTTTATTAAATAATTATCTGAATCTTACAACTAAAGTGGTCATCTGATGTAAAATATATAGAAATCCATTACTGTATATAGTAATTATTTTTCAGGGTCCCATCATAATTTCTTCAGAAGTAGTTTAGTACTGTATATGATGCCAGTATTTTCCCACATTTTCTAGATTCGGTACCAGTACTGTGTGTAAAATGCCATCAAAAAGTCAATTAAGTTTTATTCTTTCTCACCTGTCTTTCACTTTTTAAAGGTTGCCATGTTAGAAAAAATATTTTGCCCTGCCATGCTGTTTATTGATGTGGTAAATAAATAGTTTATGAAAATATCACTAAATCTGTCATGTATTATTTTTAATATTCAGTAATGATCATGTCTCACCTCTAGTCTTCTCTGTCTTAATTTCAGGTTTCCACCATGTGTTGTAGATAGTTCAGGAGGTTAACTCGACCAAGGAGTCTTTGGGTTTCGGCTAAATACTGTTTAGAATACCAGAATAGGGAGGATGGTGTAGGTTTAAGTTTATTAGATTTGATACATATATACCAACAAGACAGTGTACATCACTGTGACAGCAGCGTTTGTTTTCATTCAAAGGCTTTATGGTTTTTCTTATAATGGTGGGCCGGTCTCTAGACAAAATGCCCGATTTTTTGTCCCAGTCCAGCCCTGTATGCAGCTCATCTGCAGTCTGGAGTTACCTACATCTTCCTACTTGGAAGGCAGAATTTCCGAGTTCAATCCGAGTACAATCGAAAGCACCACGACTGCAGTTTCCGTGTTGGACGTAAAAAGCACACGTGACGCTGTGACGTAGACTAGAATCATGGCGGCAGTCGACAACGGTCCAGGCGTGGGATTTCCCTCGTAGAAATATGCACATTATTTTTTCCTTTCTGTTGGTAGGTGGCACAGTGCACTTGTGGCAGGATAGTGCTAACATGTAAGCAAGCTAGAAGACTGGCATCCTTGCTGGGTATCCAGTTAGGGAAGCAACACATTAATAAGAGAATTCTGAGTAAAACCAAAGTTACTTTCCCTAGTAACTAGTTACTTTGAAAGTAACGAGTAACTTGAAGTAACTGAGTTACCTTTGATGGAAGTAACTAGTAATGTAACTAAGTTACTAATTTAAAGTAACTTACCCAACACTGTTAAATATCCATAAATATTTGGACAGAGACAACCTTTTCCTAATTTTGGCTCGCTACATCACCACAATGAATTTTAAAATGAAACAACTTGGGTGCAGTTGGAGTGCAGACTTTCAACTTTAATTCAGGGGGTTGAACAAAAAGCCTGCATAAAAATATGAGGAACTAAAACATTTTTTAACACAATCCCTTCATTTCAGGGGCTCAGAAGTAATTGGCCAATTTGAATAACTGAAAATAAAATGGTAATTTCTAATACTTGGTGAAAAACCCTTTGACAGCCTGAACTCATGGACAGCACCAGATGCTGAGTTTCCTCTTTTTCAATGCTCTGCCAGTCCTTTACTGCAGCAGCTTGTGGGCGTTTCTGTCCAAAGTTTAGTCTTCAAAAAGTGAAATGCTCAGTTGGGTTAAGATCAGGTGACTGACTTTCAGTTCAGTTTTATTTAAAAAATATCTTAATATGCACCAGTTTTGCAGTTTGACTCATCTGGGCTTTAGGGACTTAAAAAAGTGTCTTTTTTTACTAAATAGGACACGTTTTTGTAAACTAGAAGATGAATCAAATGATCTTTCCAATGTCAAAGTTCCAAAGAAAAGAGCTGAATGTTACCTCATCACAAATCGACCCCTGACCTGCATAATTCTGCAGTGACCTACTGAACATTCGTGATATGAGTAATCAGGGACTATTAGAACATTTCCTTCCTGCTCTTTGGTGCCACTACAGCGGGTGTCACTGGAAGAGTTCACTGTTCATGGCCCCACTCTCCCTGACAGCCTTTACTCTGGGAAAAGGAATTTGCAGTTCAGTTTCAGCCACTTTCAAACTAAGCTGATGGGATTATTTTGTCCAGGATTATATGAGCAGCAGACCCCAGACACTGGTGCAAAGATGAAAACCAAAAGTAGGTGGACATGGACGACTCAAACTCAGGTTTGAATAAACATTCTCAGATGAATAAAAGCTTGTGTTTAAACCACAATAATGTCATCAGTGCCGCTAATGACAGTCTGAGTTTTGATTGGCTGTGAGCTAATTTAGCTTAGCGTCTGTGCGTATGTGAGTGTATGTCTGTGGAGGTTTGGTTAGCTCAGAGACTAAATAAGCCTCAGTGAAACTGCACCGCTCTACTTTGATAAATGCCACGACAAGTCAGGGAAAACTGTCTGCAAAGGACAAGCTAACTCATTTTCTCACAAAAATGTTTTAAAGGCTTTTGCACATGTGTTGATGTGTATTTATGACAGTGTGTTTGCCTACATGAAGGATTTACAGGTTGTTTGAATGAAAATGAGAGTGTTCAATAATACATGAGGCTGTCTGCAGAACACTATTACCAAAGAATATGTTTTATGAAAGCCCCATAAATGGTGGTGTGGGATATTTCCATGCTGCCATATATTTTACAGATCTGACAAATTGCAGACACAAGTCGATATTGCATTTGGGTTTCATGCTTGGCTGCTTAATGTATTCCCTCAATTTTGAAAACACTGAAAAGAGGCCGAGAGAATATTAAACACATTTTTTTCATTATATTACATTCTTCTGTTGGTCTGAGATGTATGACATCACTGCACATTAAGGGTTTCCTTCTGTGACAACATAGACAAAGTTACCAGTTAACCTCCTCACACACTGGAAATTGGATGCATTCATTACCTTTACCTGGTGAAATGAAACCAGTCATTCCTGTTTGTTGACGAAGTTCAGAGCGCAGTGCTTGGAGATGATGATTGCATGTAGTCATAACGAGGGAGAAGGAAGAGGGAGGTCCTTTTTTTTTCATCGGGGGGGGCAGATAAAAAATAAATAAATGGGGCTAATGTACGGTGGCCCTGAGAGGCCAAACGGACTGCAACTTAGCCATTTTGTGTTTTTGATGTACTTAACCAAGATTGTTAACATTTGTAATTGTATTTATAGGTTCAACATTCCCAAAGGCTTAATGACCCGCAGTTAAAGCCATGGGTAAAAGTGAGAAAAGACGGGGTTGTCTTGGGAGCACACTGTAACTGCACAGCTGGCCTTGGTGAGAGCTGCTCACATGTGTCAGCTGTGTTGTTCAGCACATGGCAGCATACCAGTGGAAAAAAAGAGATAGCTGTTACGTCTAAGAAGTGCAAAAGTGGGCCATCCCAAGTGAGGAGTCTTTAAAGAAAGTGGAGTATCAGCAATGCAAGGACATTATTTTTAACAACTCTAAACAAAATAAAAAAGAGAAATCTGCAAAAGATCCTGTCCTCCCAGCTTTCCCACCTCTGCTGCTGCTGAGCAAGACCAACTGTATCACAACCTCTCCCAATGGCGCACACAAGAGGGGAAGATCATCAAACCTAAGTTAAAATTCTAAATTAATGCTATTTTTGTTATTAATATAATTCAGTGTTTTATATTGCACCTTACCACTGAAGCAAGTGGCTAGTTTGTAGATTTTTGTTCTCTGACAAAGGCAATAAAACTTTTTTTCTGATTTTGATTCTGATCTGCATCTGTCAATCAGGAATATGAAACGTGGTTAGTGGAAATCATTTGAGATGGATGTGAAGATCAAAAAATAGTGAGCCCAGGTGACATCGGCCATTCTCTTATTCTGATATTTGTAGAACAAGTAAGAAAGCTTTCCCTTCAAAAGTCAAGTCACAATAAGCAAACAAAAAGTGAGAGTTAATAATGTGCATTTATTGGTTGAGCATATCAGTCACATAATTTTCCTTTACATCACTGCAAGGGCACCACAGATTCAGATACATTTGTAAGCGCACAACATACACCCACAATCTTGTCAAGATAGGTCACATCATTTTCTCTGTCTATGTCTGTGAAAGTTATGGGCACAGTGCTTTGCAAGATCGTGTACTTTTGACGGAGTACTCCTATTACTCTTTTATATGTATCCTGAGAGAAGCTAGACATCTGGTGTTCTCCAAATCAACAGGATCCAACTGTTTCTTTCCACGAGTAAATGCTGGGAATCTTTAATTCTGCTTGGCATCTCTGAATGGACTCTTTAACCAGGAAACCCCTGTCTGCTAAAACTACATCACCTGGGAGCAAATGAGATAAAAAAATTACTTTGTTCTGTAATAAAGTTATCACTTGTGCAACCTCCCCATCCAGAGGAAATAAAACAAATAGAACCTTGAGGTCAAATTGCAATTAAATATTTTACTGTGTGATGTGACTTGTACGAGGAGTAACACTGAGCACTGGCTAGCAATCTACTCAGTTTCTCTAGAAATATTTCTAAACAATCTATGATGCAAACAGTCTTCTCAAAGCTGCTGTTCCAAAGTGCATATAGCAGAGATTGTCTTAGGGATTCTCTGTCAGGCCACAACACTAGACTTTGTACCAGTCTACAATGCATCACACTGGTACAGTGTTTGAAAAGCTTTGCAACAGTGGTTGAGTCAATTTTGAAATAAAAAGCCAAAAAGTCAAAGGACAAGTTCATTCTAAGTTTCATTAACATTAACATGTACTGCTGAAAACATGTTAAACAAGATTAAGTTTGAGAAAAGGAGCCACAAAATTAAAAACTGTCATGAGAATTGTATATGTTGGTAAACCAGTAAGAATATCAACCCTTTTATCATCATTATGGAAGCTCATTTCATTCAGTGTAGTGTTATTCATTTTTTCTTTCAGCAACACATTTTCAGTCCTCAGAGCTCGGCATTCTTGCTCAAGAGATTGGAGGCGTTTACCACATGTTTCAGTACTGCATAATAGAACATTTTCATGGAGAACAGGCTGGACATCATTTCCAGGTTCTTCATTGGTGGAGTCCTTCAAATGCTGTGAGATGGGAGTTTGGTCTGCAGTAGGATTCTTGCTGTTATCTTGGGGATTATCGCTTGGTTGACTGGTGAAAACACAAAAGAAGTATATTAAGAGGGGAGTTAAGATATAAACCGCATATTTGTCAATCATTCTATTCCTGCAGTATACTACTACAGTACATGATAACACTACTAGCTTGTACTAAACTTGGAACCAATTGTGCAGAAACGTTTTGGTTTATAATTTTACCAAGTAGGATAAAGTGGGGTTGAACAGATCAAAAAGATCTTCTGTTGAACACATACAGTCCCATTTTTCTTCTCTTCTCTGGAGATGGAACATAATTGAAAATAGATGGAATAAAGTCCGGACTCAATGGATTATCGCTCTTTCTGCCTACAAAATAAACATAAACATTTCAGTATTTCTACTTTATTCAATTCAATTCAATTTATTTATACAGCGCCAAATCACAACAACAGTTGCCTCAAGGCGCTTTATATTGTACAGTAGATCGTACAATAATAGATACAGAGCAAAAGCCAACAATCATATGACCCCCTATGAGCAAGCACTTTGGCGATAGTGGGAAGGAAAAACTCCCTCCAGCAGAACCAGGCTCATGGAGGGGCGGGGCCATCTGCTGTGATTGGTTGGGGCGAGAGAAGGAAGACAGGATAAAGACATGCTGTGGAAGAGAGACAGAGATTAATAACAGATATGATTCAATGCAGAGAGGTCTGTTAGCACATAGTGAGTGAGAAAGGTGACTGGAAAGGAAAAACTCAATGCATCATGGGAATCCCCGGCAGCCTACGTCTATTGCAGCATAACTAAGGGAGGATTCAGGGTCACCTGGTCCAGCCCTAACTATATGCTTTAGCAAAAAGGAAAGTTTGAAGCCTAATCTTGAAAGTAGAGATAGTGTCTGTCTCCTGAATCCAAACTGGAAGCTGGTTCCACAGAAGAGGGGCCTGAAAACTGAAGGCTCTGCCTCCCATTCTACTTTTAAATACTCTAGGAACAACAAGTAGGCCTGCAGTGCGAGAGCGAAGTGCTCTAATAGGGTGATATGGTACTACAAGGTCATTAAGATAAGATGGGGCCTGATTATTTAAGACCTTGTATGTGAGGAGCAGGATTTTGAATTCAATTCTGGATTTAACAGGAAGCCAATGAAGGGAAGCCAAAACAGGAGAAATCTGCTCTCTCTTTCTAGTCCCTGTCAGTACTCTTGCTGCAGCATTTTGGATTAACTGAAGGCTTTTCAGGGAGTTTTTAGGACTTCCTGATAATAAAGAATTACAGTAGTCCAGCCTGGAAGTAATAAATGCATGAACTAGTTTTTCAGCATCACTCTGAGACAGGATATTTCTAACTTTAGAGATGTTGCGCAAATGGAAGAAAGCAGTCTTACATATTTGTTTAATATGTGCGTTGAAGGACATGTCCTGGTCAAAAATGACTCCAAGGTTCCTCACAGTGTTACTGGAGGCCAAGGTAATGCCATCCAGAGTAAGAATCTGCTTAGATACCATATTTCTAAGATTTTCAGGGCCGAGTACAATAACCTCAGTTTGATCTGAATTAAGAAGCAGAAAGTTAGCGGCCATCCAGGTCTTTATGTCTTTAAGACATTCCTGCAGTTTAACTAATTGGTGTGTGTTACCTGGCTTCATGGATAGATAGAGCTGCGTGTCATCTGCATAGCAGTGAAAATTTATGCTATGTCTTCTAATGATGCTGCCTAAGGGAAGCATGTATAATGTAAACAGAAGAATAGAGATGGCTTTTTGAGTAAAGGTTTAACTACAGCCAGCTTGAAGGCCTGTGGTACATAGTCGATTATTAGAGATAGGTTGATCACATTTAAGATCGAAGAGTTAATTAATGGCAGGACTTCTTTGAGCAGTTTTGTAGGAATGGGGTCTAAAAGACACGTTGATGGTTTGGAGGAAGTAATTATTGAAGTTAACTCAGAAAAATCAATTGGAGAAAAAGAGTCTAACTTAACATCGATGGTACTAAGAGTAGCTGTAGATAATATTACATCTGTGGGATGATTATTGGTAATTTTTTCTCTAATGATTAAAATTTTATTTGTGAAGAAGTTCATGAAGTCATTACTGGTTAACGTTAAAGGGATTGTTGGCTCAGTAGAGCTCTGACTGTTTGTCAGCCTGGCTACAGTGCTGAAGAGAAACCTGGGGTTGTTCTTATTTTCTTCAATCAGTGATGAATAGTAAGATGTTCTGGCTTTGCGGAGGGCTTTCTTATAAAGCAACAAACTATTTCTCCAGGCTAAATGATGAAAATACTTATGTTAGAAAGCTTGTATTTGGTAACTTACCCAAGCGGAATCCGACGGCTGGAGGGTCCCATCTTTCAGTCTTGTTTTGCTTACTCCTGGCTCTTTTAATGGCGCTAATCAATTTAGCTCACCTTTCCGCATCTTTGGCAATGCGGTAAAACGACGTACCTTTCTTTTTTCTTCGTGTATTTGTACAACATGGGGGGCAAAAGTTATCAGCCACAGTTAGCCTTCTTCACCACGGCAGTCAGCCGATTGCTGCCAAAATGGCGACGCCTAGGGGGGACGCACCTGTGTGACGTCATCTCCCGGAGCTCTGGCAAACACTTAAAAGAAGTGGAGGATCTATCGGTTTTGTGAGGAAAGAAAAGATGAGAGGTAAGTGTGTTAGCCTAACTATTAGCCTAAAAATCTGTCATCAGTATTATATGAATCATGATAAAACACGCCTACCATGTTTTGGGTTCCTGCAACTGGTCCGTCGGGTTATTGTCTCCCCAGAAACACTTCCGTTGTGTTTTTTCCTATTTGTGTTTTCATTTTTCCTATTTGTGTTTTGTTTTTTCCTATTTCCCTTGTCATTTTTCCTATTTCTGTTGTGTTTTGTCTGCTTTTGCAGCGTTTTTCTTATTGCTGGTGTTTTCTTAAGTTGCACTCCGTTTGGCCTCTCAGGGCCGCCGTACTAATGTTAGCCAGGAGCACAAATCTCAACAGTAGCAGATAACATTTATTTACAATAATTTAATGGCAACAGTCTTGAAATGGATGTTGTAGCAACAGCCATCACAGAAATCCCTCTTTTGCACTGGCTGTGTGTCACTGAGAAAAGCATTACTGCCATATCCAGCACCAGCTCTGCAGACACTTTCAGAGCCAGTATCCTTAGCATCTGTCCGACTTCTGCTAAAGCACTGCTGTCTTCATGCTGGTGCCACTTCTGGACTTGCTCTGTGACTCCTCTTGATTATTCTCACCTCCCATCTTTTGTGCAGTGTGAGCAGGTGTGGAATTGCTTTGATTACAGTGTGGGTAGGAAGTAAAAAAAAAAAACAACCTTCAAAATAAAAGCATACTACAAAACCAAACCAATACAAGATAGAAAAAAAGATTAAAACTACTTCTACCCCATAACATAGTAATATTTCATACCCCCCCCCCGCCTTTCCTTCTCCTCTTGTCCTTTTCCTTTTTATCACTTTTCGTTAGTACAGGAGGAGCTTCTGCCAGTCCCCTTCAAGGCCTTCCCCAAACCGCAGCACCACTTCACAGTTCCCTCATCCATCATCATTCATCGTAACTGAGGATGTGGTCCCAGCTAGTGAAAGGTTGTTAGTAGTAATATAGAGGCAGAATTTTTGCACTCTGCAACAGTAAGACTTGATGATTAGACAGATGCGGTTACAGGTAAGGCCCCAACAGTCAGCAAAACAAGTCATAAAACAATAAAAGTGGCTCTCTTATCAAGAGCAACCCAGCACACACATCCCAACTGTAGTTCCATAGTTTCCACTTTTTAGAGCATCCGAGGACACACATTTATCCCTTTAGAAATAAACCTTTTTTGTGATACTTCTAAAAAACACATATTCACACTTACTCACTAGTCAATGTTCCTTTAATGCAACTACCCCTATAACTATCTACTAGTCACACAAACATACTGCAACAGTAAGACTCAGTGATTAGACACAGGGGTTACAGGTGGGTCCCCAACAGTCAGCAAAACAAGTCATAAAAAGAATACACGTTGTTTCTTTATCAAGAGCATCCAAGGACACACACACTAACGTTCACACAGAAAGGTATACCCCCCAACTGCACCTCTATAGTTTCCACCTTTTTCTTTACAACCTGCTCTTTATATCTGCATGTCAGAGGCCAACTGAAACCAAGTCCGCCTATATAAAGACACCCCATCAGACACACAGTATTTTCCTCAGCACTTCGCAACTGCCGCAAGGTATATCATTTTAACTTTTTATTTTTTCGGACCCCAGACACAGCGGTGTGAGGTAGTTAGCACACAATTTTGCCATGTAGAAAAAACATCGTTTGTTTGGAACACATCATCACTGTTCATAAGAGTTTAATTTAATCAAACCTCATTTTAAGGATCTACGTGGCTCCGCACCACTAGCCAATTCATCATTTTTATTTAAATATCTGAATTTTCGGAATGGTGATCCAAGCGGGACACAGAGGCTGCTAGTTTTAATGCACCAGAATGCCGCAAATATAAATAAAAGCCTGACTATCCCAAGAGCCTAGCCTTAGCATTTTTATTTTTGTATATAAATAAATGCTGATGTTTTGCTATGGGATTGTGTGCTTCAATTTTACTTATAATGTGCCAAATCACTACAACAGGCGGCTCACACTGTGGCTAACAAGGATCTTGTTAGCCACAGTGTTTCTAAGATTTTTACGTCCCGTTACAATAACCTCAGTTTTATCTGAACTTAGAAGCAGAAAATTAAAGCTCGTTATGTGTCTAAGACATCCCGGCAGTTTAACCAATAAAAGTGGGTATCATCTGCATAGCAGTGAAAATGTATGCTATGCCTTCTAAAGCACGTGTAATGTAAACAGAACTGGTCTTAGCACAGAAGCCTGTGGAGCTTCATAATTAACCTCAGTGTGTGAAGAGGCCTCTCCATAGCTATAATAAAATGTTATGTCCAACGGTATCAAATGCTGCACTTAGCCGGAAAGATTTAAATATGAATGAAGGTTGAAAACTGATTAGATTAATGTCTGATGATCTTTTCTCTGCTTCTTCAAGTTTGTAACACCGAACATATTAAAGGATGATTTAAGGTTCACAGGAACAGTTCAATTAGACACACGTTTACTATTTTTCTTTATACTCTTTCTTTCTTCCATCACTGACATGTTCAATATGATTACTATCAGAGGAGAAAATAACCCTGTGTAGTTTAAAATCTTTAATCAAACTAAAATGTTGCTGAACTCTGACGGACGTGTCTTTTAATCTTGTCAACAAAATCTGCCATTTATCATCTTGTAAAATGTTCCCTCTGCTTCTGTTGCACGTCTCCCCTGACACTCTCTCCTTCACCTGTCCTGTGCAGCTGGTCCAACCGCTGCCTCCTTAAACTTGGGTGTTTAAATCTCTTTACCTCTGTTGTGAACTTCACACAAAGTTTGTGGTAACAAAATCAAACTGACGAGGATCTCGTTTGAAAAACACACACTCACAAGACAAAATAAAAACAGACTGCTCAAAGTAAAAGCAGAGCCCTCACAGCTGGTAGTACAAAACACGGTGACAACGTGTGTATTAGATATGCTTACTCCAAAAGCATAAATATGAAAAAATGAAATCTCCAAGAATATCACAAAAATGGCATTGAGGGGGGTGTTACAGTGAAAAAAGCAGCCAAATTTTCATCTAAAAATGTTGAATCTTAGTAAAAACAATGCTCTGTAGTTTGATACTGTCGTTACAGACAAAGCGGATGTTTAAAGCCTTTGGGCGTACATTTGAAATGCAGTAATTGTCCTTATCAGCTGGAAACATAAAGGACATAAAATGAATTTTGAGACAGGCTAAAAACTATTGAACAAACAGCAATGTTGAGCCTGTTCCAAAATTTGAATGTACATGTGTTGAGGGTGTAGGTCTTGTTGAATTATTAAACATACTTTCTTTAATTTTTCGAGCCACAAAAAACGAAACTTTTAATTTTCTTCCGCTTGAGTCTCGGCCTCGGGTAGCTCTACTCATCATTGCTGAGTCAGTTGTCTGTTTGTGCTACTTTTTCAAGCAGCAGTCGATTATTGGCAAGGGTGACTTTATGTGTTTAGTTACTTACTTAAGTGGAAGTACTTTGGAAAGTTCTACGTTACATAGATCTGCCAGTACAGGATCTGAGGTAACTGTTTACAAATGTTGTATCCTATCCAAAGGTTCTTTGCAATTTTACATTGATAAACATTATCCTTAACATATTTGGCCCACATAAAGTACTATGGCCATCACACTGTCATTTAGAATTGTTTTAATAACTCGTGTCTTAAGTCCTTCCATCACACAGAAAATAAAAAACCCACATGGTTCACTTTTATATCACAACATGTTAGAAATATAAGTCGTTCATAACAACCTGAAAGGTTGGGAGTTTAAAATGCAAACCAATGGAAGCAGCAGTAGAAGACTGTAATGTCACAGAGCACACAGTGTCTATTATTGTGTAGACATGTATAAATAAGAGCTTAATAAAGATGCTTCATTTCTTAAGAAATAAACAGGTGGAGTGATCTTTATCAACAGTAGAAGTTACATCTGTGGCTAAACCGCTGTACCCAAAAACTTTAAAAATCTACTGTGTGTGAGGCTGTGTGAGTAAAGCTTGTCCTTCACACCCGCGTGTAACAAACCATCTGTTGGGGGTTGTGGATTTGACACCTCAGCATTGTGAAAGTGGGGAAACATGTTTGTGGCTGAGCATAAGATTTCTGCTTACAACTTAGAATCTTAGTTCTAAATGAAATTAAAAAAATGTTTTTTGTAAGTGTGGCTAATGTATTATTTGACTTCTAAGCCATACACACACACACACACACACACACACACAAGAACAACAACACAGAGAAGAAGAAGAGGGGGGTAGTTTACTACACATCATAAACACAATCATTAATCTTCCAACTGTATCTTTCTGTTCTGACTTCAGAGTCCTTGTTTGTTTACTGAGCCGTACTTTGGGAGTCATACTGTTGTGATACTGGGAGAAAAGGGTAAGATGTGACAGACTAAACCATTACACACAAAACTTCAAAAACCTAAAGAGTGTGTGAGACTGCTAGCTGTGTGGTTCAGCAATAAACTTATCTACAAATGTGTTAGTAAAGAGTGGTGTGTACTTCTGTCCCATTAAGCAACGGTTTAACAAATTTCACTGCAAACTATAAAAGGAATCTGGATTTAAATAGAACATAGTAGTGATGGATTAAGTGTAGGAAACACTAGTATAAGGTGTCTATGGAACAAAGCTCCTTCAGCGTTCAAAATGACCAAAGTGAGGACTACAGGCATTTCTCTCAGTTGGTTGTGTTTAGGGAAAAAGCAGCTAAATACACTGAGACTGCTCCACATTGTTAGTGAGTTAACTCTGGATATCTGTAGGTTTTGTCAAACTTGGAGTGAACAAAAGCAGAAAAACAGTAAAAGATGCAGACAGTGAAAGTCTGGTTTATTTCATGAATACAATGAAACATTTTACAGTCCACAGAGTAAAGTAGCATACATGATAAATAGATACACATAACATGGACAGTGAGAAGTAAAACTCATCGTCTTACCACATGTTATATTCTGTAAGCTTAAAACAAACCACAGAAATTAGAGTTTAGTGTTTTAAAGTCATCTATTAAAAAACATGAGTCAACATTACTGGAGTGACCCTTTAACGATGCTTCATATCACAGTGTTTATGATAATAAAACATGTTCTCTCGTTAGTAGATGTCTGCGCTGTCACTTGTCATGAAAATGTCCAGAGTTAGGGTTCAGCTTCCTCTTCAATCACCATTGATCATTATTAGGGCCCACAAAAGATTGGTCACATTATCCCCATAAACAACATGCTTTTATAGAAATCATTGTGACACAAAGATTTAGATTTTAATGCGCATGAACTCAAATCTTTAGTTTCATACTTATAAAGTATCGAAAAGAATACATTTGTTCCAATGTATGAGCTACACTTCTTGTAAAAAAGCTGATTGGAAATGCATTTGAGAAAAGCTCCTGCCCTGCCCTTCCTTCTGTGAGGGCACACACACACACACACACACACACACACACACACACACACACAGAGAGAGAGAGAGAGAGAGAGAGAGGGGGAGATCATTAATACAAAGGATTGGAGTCGGTTTTGGATTTTCACTTGTTGTTGGATTTAATATGAACAGTCACATAAAATTTACTCCAAATTTTTGCATTTGCTTCAATTAAGATGTTTCTTTAAATCTACAACAGCTTCCTTTTCAAAACGTTTACTGACATAGTAAAGAAGTAGCTCGGGGACTCAGTAAGTATGAGCAGCAATAGCTTAAGGACACTTTCTCCACTAAAGAGGAATTCATCATCTGCAGTTCGTCAAAAGTGCCATATTAAAAACAATTCAGCAGATCCTCAGAGTGCGGATACAAACTGTTTTCAGCTGCAGAGGTAGAGCTACACATCATGTACTTATCAACATACAGTTCAGAGGCTTGCATTAGAGTGCAGTGGTGCTTGGGCTTCTTTTATTCAGCATGGTTATACCATTGTGAATGTAGCTATATAAATATGCTCAGGAGTCTCGCACGTGTGTGACATCCAACTACAAATTCAAAAATGTATTTTTTTAAATCAGTAACTTTGCAAATTTAGAGGAATTGTTTTTGGACAGCACATGTGTCACATTTTAAACAGGGTTTGAATAATCAGCGCTGACATACAGACATTTATGCGCTGGGTATAACAGACATGATTACCGTGTGAAAGGCCCTCTGATGTCTTGGAGCAGAGAAACACGCTGTATTGTTGCTTTTCTCTATTGCATAAATGAAGCCTGACTGTCAGAAACGCTCTGTGCGGGTAGCAACGTCGGCTCCAACGCACCTGCAGGCATCTGTTTGAAAGAAAGGTGTCGCTGCGGCTAGGCTCTCAGGACAGTCAGGCTTTTATTTATATTTGCGGCATTCTGGTGCATTAAAACTAGCAGCCTCTGTGTCCCGCTTGGATCACCATTCCGAAAATTCAGATATTTAAATAAAAATGATGAATTGGCTAGTGGTGCGGAGCCACGTAGATCCTTAAAATGAGGTTTGATTAAATTAAACTCTTATGAACAGTGATGATGTGTTCCAAACAAACGATGTTTTTTCTACATGGCAAAATTGTGTGCTAACTACCTCACACCGCTGTGTCTGGGGTCCGAAAAAATAAAAAGTTAAAATGATATACCTTGCGGCAGTTGCGAAGTGCTGAGGAAAATACTGTGTGTCTGATGGGGTGTCTTTATATAGGCGGACTTGGTTTCAGTTGGCCTCTGACATGCAGATATAAAGAGCAGGTTGTAAAGAAAAAGGTGGAAACTATAGAGGTGCAGTTGGGGGGTATACCTTTCTGTGTGAACGTTAGTGTGTGTGTCCTTGGATGCTCTTGATAAAGAAACAACGTGTATTCTTTTTATGACTTGTTTTGCTGACTGTTGGGGACCCACCTGTAACCCCTGTGTCTAATCACTGAGTCTTACTGTTGCAGTATGTTTGTGTGACTAGTAGATAGTTATAGGGGTAGTTGCATTAAAGGAACATTGACTAGTGAGTAAGTGTGAATATGTGTTTTTTAGAAGTATCACAAAAAAGGTTTATTTCTAAAGGGATAAATGTGTGTCCTCGGATGCTCTAAAAAGTGGAAACTATGGAACTACAGTTGGGATGTGTGTGCTGGGTTGCTCTTGATAAGAGAGCCGCTTTTATTGTTTTATGACTTGTTTTGCTGACTGTTGGGGCCTTACCTGTAACCGCATCTGTCTAATCATCAAGTCTTACTGTTGCAGAGTGTGGCTAGTTAAGAATATGTGGTTTTTAGAAGTATCACCAGAAAAGTTTATTTCTAAAGGAATACATGTTGTTTGTGGTACTCTGTTTAAAAAACTATTAACCTCTGTGTCTTTCAGAGCGCTAATGAAAAGTAAAATGCTCCTAAAACAGTTAAATCATCTATGTGTGTTTGTGACTAGTAGATAATTAGAGGGCTAGTTGCATTAAAGGAAAACTGAGGGGGGTTGATACAGTGCTAGTGTGGCTAGATGTGAATATGTGGCTTTTAGAAGTATCACAAGAAAAGTTTATTTCTAAAAGAATACATGTTGTTTGTGACACTGTTTAAAAACTATTAGCCTATGAAACTATTAGAAGTGTGAAAGGCTCCTATACTAGTTAAATTAAATGCTGTGTGGGGATATGTGTTTTTAGAAGTATTACAAGAAACGTTTATTTCTAAAGGGATACCTGTTATTTGTGGCACTCTGTTTGAAACTATTAGCCTCTGTGTGTTTCAGAGCACAAAAGAAAAGTGAAATACCCCTAAACTAGCTAAATTAAATCATTTATGTCTAAATAACAGAGCGCTGAGACCTATACAATCCTTAAAAACAGCTTAATTAAAACACATAATGGTTTCATTAAATAAAACGCTATTAAACACATGTCAACTCATATGACCCCTGAACTCTGCGTACATGCACTCATAAGGACGCGCAGGGTGGAGGGGAGGGGGGTTGGGGGGGCAACAATGCTACCTCTATATTACTACTGTTGTTTAGTAAAGTGTCATTGTTCTGTCCCTGGATGACCAAGTCTTGCTGCTTTTTAATTGGGTGGTATCTATAAGAAGTATAAAAAGTCCATCATTCTACAGTGAGAAACTGGACGAGTGACGAGTGTCCAGTCTTCTCAGAAGTGGATGTCCCAGAAAGTCCACCTTAAGGACAAACTGTGCAATGCTTAGAGAAACTGCAAAGAACCCTGGAGCTACACGTCGAACCTCTACAGACCTGTGTTAGCATGTTAAATGTTAAAGTTCATGATATTTCAACTAGAAAAACAAGTATTGTTCATCTGGAAGGCTTTCCAGGAGAAAGCCTCTTCTCTCTCAAAGAACATAGCAGCATGGCTTAGTGTGCAAACTTGCATCTGAACAAACCACATCTGAGCAACAAAGTGGAGATGTTTATGCCAATGTGGTATGTTTGGATGTGAAACAAGCCTGAATTATTACCCCTCCACCATGGTGCATGGTGTCGGGTTTTTACCCATACACTACCATAGTGGGTGAAAACCAGAGGAGCTGGGCATCTGCAGTCATTGACATGACCACAAACTCCTTCTATAGTAAAACATGAGGCCATCCGTCTGACAGCTAAAGATCGGCTGAAACTGGGTTATGAAACATGACAATGAACCCAAGCTCACCAGCAAACCTGGATGGATAAAAAGAAAGAATCAAGGTGCTGCAATGGTGCCGTCAAAATCCAGACAACCTGACTAAAATGCTGCATCAAGACAGAGAGACCTGTGCCTGCAGACACCAACTTCCACAGCATGTCTTTATCCTGGCTTCCTTCTCTCACCCCAACCGGTCGCAGCAGATGGCCCCGCCCCTCCCTGAGCCTGGTTCTGCCGGAGGTTTCTTCCTGTTAAAAGGGAGTTTTTCCTTCCCACTGTCGCCAAAGTGCTTGCTCATAGGGGGTCATATGATTGTTGGGTTTTTCTCTGTATCTATTATTGTACGATCTACTGTACAATATAAAGCGCCTTGAGGCGACTTTTGTTGTGATTTGGCGCTATATAAATAAAACTGAATTCAATTGAATTCAATGTACTGGAATTCAAGATGGGTAGCTCAGACAATGTAGAAGACAAATATGCTCCAATTATGAGTTCTCAAGTTAATCACATTAAGTTAAGACATCTGTGAAGAACACGGCTAATGTCGTTGGTTGGTACTAGCAACTTGCTGTTATCGGGCACGTTGTTGTCCACGCAACTTAAATTTTTTTTTACTGGATTGGTAATTTGCCAAAAGAAAATGTGTTTACTTACGTTTTTCCTGTTTGTTAATAATAATAATTTATTTTTAAAAATAGTTAAATTAGACAGAAGCGGCTACTTTCTTACTTAACCCAATATGTTCACACTGCAGGCAAAAGAATAACAGAGCGCTCACTTGCCTTAGATTAGTCAAAGACAGCTGACTTCTGTTACTTGTTAATCAGCACTTGCAACTTGCCATTAACTAGCCTGTTACTGTCCAATAAAAAAAACACGAGGATATCACAGGCATCGCCAGACCAGAGGTCTGTGCCCTGGTAAAATGGTATCATTTACCAGCGGTAGCTATGTAATGCATTGATGCCTTATTAGGGACGTATGGGGGAAAATATTTTATGTAAAATTTGGTGTGTTTAATGAAAACAAAATTGATTTACATGCTGATTTAAAAAATTTTGTTAACAGAGAAAACATCCATCCAAACTGAAGGCCTTCAGTGACTTTATAGCAACGCGGAAGCGAGCCCTGGAGCAACCAGAACCCCCAAGAAAGCAAGCAAAAATCAGTGGTGTGATGGCAGTGGGTGCAAACAGACGAGTATCACAGGCAAAGGTTGACAAGCTCATGATCAATTTCATTTGTGAAGGTCTTCATCCATTTTCTGTGGTTGAACAACTTTCATTTAAAGAACTTTTGTTGACACTGAATCCTCAATGCAAAGTCATTTCCAGACCCACTCTCAGGACCAGAATAGAGGGAGCTGCCAATCAGATGAAAAAAACTTTGATGTTGCACCTCAGTAAAGTCAGCCATGTTGCCACCACTACAGATTGTTGGACAGCACACCAGCAAAGTTTCATAGGAGTCACAGCTCATTGGATAGATGAGGAAACCTTGGAGAGGAGATCTGCTGCCCTTGCTTGCCAGAGGTTGAAAGGGTCCCACACCTTTGATGTCCTGGCTGGTGCCCTTGATGACATTCATTGTCAATACAGAATAAGGGGAAAAGTAGTAAGAACGACAACAGACAGTGGCTCAAACTTTATTAAAGCATTCAGTGTGTTTGGTGAACAAAGTCAGCCTGAGGAAGCGGAGTCAGAGTCAGATCAAGACCAAAGCAGACTACCTGGACACATTCACCATCCTGGAGCAAGATGGCGGTCTTGAGTACCAGCTTCCACCACATCAAAGGTGTGCACGCCACCTGTTAAATTTAGTCGCCACAACAGATGCCACTGTGAAGAGTAGAAATATTTTACCGCTATTATTTGCTGCTATTTTTATGATCATTATTACTATTCCATTAATTATTAATATTGATATTGCATTTAGATGTTTAAACATATTGGCACCCAATTAAGCTTTTATTACAGGTCCAAGAAGAACCACTTTAAACTGTTGAGTTGAATCTATAATTCTAAATGCTTTTCAATGCTCCTATAATCTTAAATGTTTCTGTGCAGACTGCAGGGACAGGAAATATACTCTGTGCAAAAGGAGACAGGAAATGCCATGCTTTGCAAAAGTGAAACTGAAAGCAGAGTCTGAGTGCAAGCTAAGAGCAGGTTATTTTATTATGCATTTATATCTTTGGATTAAGCTTTTAGTAGAGGCTCTTGATTAAAACATTTACTCAACATATTACATATATGGTTCCAATTAGGGTATTACATGTAAGGATGAGCCTCTGTTCTGGTGAAAGGTCAGAAGTGCAAAGGGTGAGATGAGAGAGCATTTAAGGACGAGACACACATACACACACATAGTTTCAGTTGTGTACGTGCTGGCCTTCTGTCTGGTGGAAAGGTTACAAGGTTTAGCTGATGAAGTGAAGGGTGAAATAAAGGGCAGCAGAAGCTGACACATACATACACACACATACACACACATCGTAGATAGACTCAGTGATATAGGTAACAGTTAATCATGTTTTGCTTGCAACTGCAAAGTTGTGCCTGCCTATGTGAAAGTTTGTGCAGAACGTGTGCCTGATGTTCCAGACAGATAAGCGAGCGTCCGGGGACAACAGGAAGACACCTGGGTTCGAGCCGAAGACAATGTTCTTTTTAAACTATGTTAAAAGTTGTCAACAGAACATTTGTGGTTTTGAATTGACGTATGCTGTATTGAGTCTGCCTGGCAACAGAAGGGGGGGGAGCAGTATCACCCCAACCCTATAAAGTCTTTGTTCTGACTATTGTAAGACACTTCAACACTGAATCTGCACAGTGTTGGACTCCACATGTGTATTCATTAAACTCTTCGTCTAATTGCACCCGGCCGGATCAGTGGTCATTATTTTTTTTTGGTCTTCCTCCTCAATTTCAGGACCCTTAACATTTGGGGGCATCGTCCGGGGAGAGGGGAATTTTGGAGGTGTAGACGGAGAGATCCGGGGTCCGTGGTGATTAGACGGGCAGATACGAGTCAGTGGTCAGAAGTGAGAGACAAGCTGGCTTATCCAAAGGTAAGGCACATACCTGTTGAATTTTCCAAAATGTGCCAGATTGGACATTACAAAATTAAAGTCTACTCACTGAAATTACTGGTGAATGTCTGTTTTGATTTTGATGGTAATTTCATGACCATGCTGGTTGAAGTAATGATAAGTTATAAGTAAAAGTACTGGGTTCAAGTCCCAAAGAAAAGGAAAAGAGTTAAAGTGAGTTCGAGTCTCACGTAGAAAGTAGGGAAATTGGTCATTTTTGTGGGTTCAAGTCCCGTTGGTCATTGGGTCTATCTTGTGATGGTCATTTTGTGGGTTCAAGTCCCCTATGTCCACAAGGGTAGACCTGCCTCAATCCTAATCCTGTTTTGGGGGTAGATTGTTGTTTCAAATTATTCTAATTAAGGTTAGGACGAGGAGTTTGGGACCCCTAAGAACTGTTTCTCGGAGGCAACGCTCCCTGCTGGATAAAGATATTTATCCTTCACCTACCCTGAAGAGTAGGGATAGTACGGTCGATGGCCGGGGAGAACTTGGGAACCTCCAAAATTGCTAGGGGTGAAATTGTTTCAAATTATTCTAAATTCGTATAGAATGACAGCGGCATCTGTTAAGAAGGGCATTTTCTCGGAATTAATGCTCCCTCCTGGGTAGGGACGCCTATCCTCGACCTATCGGCGAATAGGGTTAGTACGGTCGACGGCCGGGAAGAACTGGGGAACCTTCACCATTGCTAGGGGTTCGAGTCCCCTATCTGCGCTTGTTTGGCTACTGGTAAATTAAGTTAGGGCTAGAAATCTGGACAGAACAGTTCGAGTCTGGTCTGGTGAATTGGTCGCAAAAAAGTCTGGGACTTTATCGGTTGGACCGTTATGTTAAATTTATCGAAATATGGTAGGAGCTAAGAGGCCTAAAATCTGTGCAGTTGTAATTATAAGACGTCTGTGTAATATAAAATAAGAGATCTTTGTGTGAGAGAAGTCTCTGTGTCAGCAGTGCACTGCCGGATGTGCACTGATGGTGTGTGTGTTAATGCAAATGAGGAGCGGTGACGCGCATGAAGAGTGTTGCTTTCAGTTTAGAGGGTTATTGAGCTTTATAACTATTGTTTGAAAATTTTGCTAAATGCCGGTAACTAAGAGGCTGGTTTTGCTTATTACGAGAGTATAAATAGAGTCTGAATTAATTGCTGTGAATGTGTGATCTGTGACTAAGTTTAAGTGTCACAGTTTAAGTGTGTGAGTGCGGTGAGTAGAAGGGTTTTGAATGATAAATAAAGGTGTGAAATATATTTCGTTTGTGATGTAAAGTAGGATGTTTTAAAGTTTGAGAGTGCTTTTAATTGAAGAAATGCATGAGTGATGTTATGAGAGGTTGAGTTTCTTTTTCTCTCAGTTCAAAAACACATAAGTATATACACTAGGTACACCCACTTAAGAAATTATTGTGTGACTGATGCTACAAAACTGACCTAAGGAATGGTGATGTGTGTGAAGAAGTGTTAATTGTCCTGATGTTTGAAAGAGCTCTATTTAAATGTGTGTGAGTGAAATGAAGGTGTATTGTTTTTAGATCAAGATTTAGTAGAATTACTGATTGTTTGTAGACTGTGAAATTCAAAGAGAGACAGAGTCTGCAGAAACAGGAAATATGTGTGCCTGTGGTGTGTGACAGGAAATAGTAAACAGGAACTTTGCATGCCCATAAAAGGGAAACTCACTGTGACGAGTGTGCACCCAGAGAAGAGAGACAGACGAGTTAAACCCTTGGGAGATGAAGCAAATGGAGGTTTTAAGAAAAAGACATGAAAAGAATATTAATTCTATGCTTTAGTGTGTTGATACAGGTGGACTTCTCTCAACCTGGAACTTTGAGTACAGTGACAAAAGGATAGAGAAACAATTGGGAAAAACAGGCCACTTTTTGGCTAAAATTTATAGCTTCACCTGTCACTTTGTCCTTGACCCTGAGAAGAAGCTCAAAGGCCAGTTAATCTCCTGATGAAGACCGACAGAACATCGTGGACTTGAAGAATTAACAGCAGACAAAAGAAACCGAACCATTAACACTGACGACACCAGCAGCAGCATGTAAGAAAAGCGAGTAATGCACCCTTAAGTCTGTGAAGGTTCTCAGTCCTTAACACCGCCAATGCAGAAGAGATGAATGATGCATACAAACGGCTATCACGAGCAGCGTTTGGGAAAGGCCAAGAAATCTGGAATAAGTCAGGTCGGTCCTACATGGCAGCAGAAATTGTGGAAAGTGAATGCAAGTTCCAGCTCATCCGGCCAAATCAAACTCGGTGGAACTCAACATACATAGCTCTGGAGAGAATCATACGGATCATACAAGAGAAGGGGGAGCATCAGGAATGTCTGTGAAGAATTCAAAGTGAAAATGTGAGTTTTATTTCTTATTTCTAAAGTATGACATAAATGACACAGGTGGAACACAATGCTGGAGCTACCTCACTTATTTGTTTTTCCAACCTTTTGTTGAATTTTTAAAATACATGTCCATACTTGGCTCTACATTCCACATCTAAAGGCCAAAAGGTAATTTACTAAAAATTGTTTTGCTTTATGTCATACAGGCTGAGTCCAAGTGAAATTGCTTTCCTGACTGAGTACTGCACTGTGATGAAGCCTGTGGTGAAGGCTTTAAACCTCCTTCAGTCTGAGACCAATACGCACATGGGGTGGCTCCTTCCAGTGATCTTCCAGCTTAAAGCTAAACTCAGCAGACTGGAGACCTCCACCAAAATGTGTCTCCCACTCATCAGTGCCATTCAGGATGGTGTCCAAAAGCGCTTTGGTGGGATGATGGAAGACCCTGAACTGATTGCTGCTGCAGTCCTTCTTCCGAAGTTCAAGACCACCTGGACTGAGAGGCCTGATATCATAGAAGCAGGTCTGATTTCATAATTTAATATCATGCCGTAATCAGTTGTTTCTTATGAATTTCAATAATTAATTAACTAAATTAAGTATTAATTAAATAGTACAATAACATGCACCTTTCTACACAAACTGTAGTTTTTGTAATTCATGCACTATAATAAACTCTTGTTGCCTCATTTATCCAAAATTAAATGTCAGAAATATTTAATGTGTTGTGTATTTGTCATTCAACAGGTCTGATCTATGTGAGACAACACCTTGACCAGATGGCAGAGGCTGGGGTGGAGCAAGTCAAGCAACATTCATCAAATGAAGAAGACTTCTTCTTTTCAATGAAGTCCAAAAGGCCACAAGGTATAGGGGAGCTGGATGGGTACCTTGCCTGTGTCTCGGACAAGATGGATCTGCTGAATTCATTTCCACACATCAAAAAACTTTCTCTCAAACTTAACACTGGCCTGCCTGCCTCAGCTGCCTGCGAGCATCACTTTAGCTGTGCTGGACTACTGAAGCGAGCAAGGATGAACTCTACTAACTTTGAAAATCAACTACTCCTCAAAATTAACAGGAAGTTCAGAGACTAACACTCTAGGATGGACACAAAGGAACTTTAATCTAGAGGTACAGTAGGGCAGGGCCAAGTTTAAAAATTAAAAAAACATTTTTATAGCAGCTGCGTACAGTTCACTTCAGTACTTGTTCTCTTATTTGACTGTTTAGAACACATTCTCATGTGAAAGAATGATATGGTTTTGTATTGAAAACACTGCGATACCTGACAGTTTGGTTGGTTGGTTTGGTGACCATTATCCATTTTGATGTATAGACTTGCAGTTTAACTGCCACTGCACTTTAACTTGTAAAGTTTTTCTTTTAATTAAAAAACACCTACTTTGAGATTTATCCCATTGTCTTTTTTTGCACTACTCAGAAGAGGCTGTCCTTCTGCTGACAAAAAAGTAACTATGTAACTTTTACTCTGAGTACGTTTGAAATTAGCTACTTTTTACTTTTACTTGAGTAAATTTTTAGGCAGGTAATTTTACTTGTACTTGAGTAAAACGTCAGCAAAGTAATAATACTTTTACTTGAGTAAAATATTTTAGTACTCTTTCCACCTCTGCCAGGCAGTAAATGCTTTTTATTATGTGTGATAATCTGTTTGGTGTCTGAGTATAGCAATCTACTTCTAATACTACTCTACATGCTTAACTGTGTGCAATAAAGTATAAAACACAAATATCTGATGGTAATTATAAGACATTAGCCTTAAAGATAAAAATAAATCCCAACAACCACTCCGACATGAAGCTAGTACGGGCTTTAGGGGAGTAGATGAGGACAACCGTGAGCTGTGTTGACTCATTCAGAGTGACATCAAGGCACTAAAAAGAGGTGACACTGAGTAATGGCAGTACTTTAACCAGGAAGTCCGCTTGGTCTGTGACAGCTTAGGGCAAGGTTTCTTAATGTACACAAATCCTGGGGACTGACTTGGTGAGTGACATAGTCTTGCTGATTTTGCCACGTCACTGATGGGCAAAGGAAGTCAGTAAGGATATCACAGATTAGTAGTGTTTTAATGTTGAGTGAAGGGCATTCGACAGCATGAAAGATGCACTATTGAGATAGATGTGGAGGACATGGTGCTGTTGATGGAAGCCAGTTGATGTAAATTGCTCAGTTTTCCCTTTAGGTTTGTTGTGGTGTCGTTGCTGCCAGACAGTACAGAGCGGTTAACAGTCAGTGCCTGTGAGGCAGCACGGAGGGATGTTCAAATTCAGAATCAGAATCTTTACAGTCATTAAGCATCAGATGTTCAACCAAATACCAACTATACAGATGTACATGGTTTACACAGATGTGAAAGTTGCTCTGAGTATTGCACCTGTGTCGAGGTGATATGTATGTTAGTGTGCGATTCTGTTTTACTGTGTGTGTGTGTGTGTGTGTGTGTGTGTGTGTGTGTGTATTATATGTGTATGAGAGGTACTGATGAGTGAGTCTGGGTGGGGCATGTGTGTGTTTTCAGTACAGTGATTCATGGTGGAAAGAAACTGCTCCTGAGTCCTGGTTTGTATTCACCTGCATCGCTCCCAAAGTGCAGCAGGTTGAACAGGTGAGCTGCAGCATGGTTGGTGCTCTGTGACTGCCTCAGCTCTGCTGACACCTAGATGTCTGCAAAATAGGGGAGGGGCAGCCAATGACCTTCTGTACTGTGGTGAGCACTCACTCAGCCTCAGTGAAGTGTATAAATTACACTGTGAGGCAGTATGTAAGGCCTTGGGGAGTTTCAAGGAATTTAATGACAGCAATGAGTGAGGTGGTAGGACAGACTGAACCCTTACCCTAATACTCTATTTTAGGGGCACCATCCCACATAGAAAAATTGGTATGGTCCAGATCTGGCCCACACAATATGCTTACACATGTCCCACATACCGCAAAGAATGACGGCCCTTTGGTGGCCCATATCTGGATGACATACCACTTACCACTTACCATGCCAGAAGTCAGCCAGCAGTGCCGGCTTGACACCAGATCCGGGCCAGACCTGTCTGCTATGTGGGATGTCTGCTGAAAAGGAGTGCTCCTGATGAAGCCACATGCAGAGAAAGAGAGACCTGGAGTCAGATAATGGCAGCAGCAAGTAGTAAAGCCAGGACAGAAGACAGAAACGGAATGGAGAGATCCCGGGGGAAGCATTGAGTGACTGAGTGAAATCAGACAGTAGAATCATTTGCTTGCTGCGTATCAGCTGTTCGATAGGCAGTCAGTCAGCAGCACCCAGGTAAAGCTGATTTGTGTACACACAGCGAGTACACACAGACACACAAAGACACACAAAGACACATGTAATAATCAACAAACAGATAGTAGTGCCAAGGAGAGATAACTATGTGCAATGAAAATCAGGCTGATCAGCACAGGAAGCAAGGTTTTGTCATGAAGTGACACGCTTGTGCCCTCCCAATCCAGAGGTCCAGTCATAAATTTAGCCCTGTCAGTCATCACACCTCACCAGCTTCTACAGGGGGAAGCAGCTGAGGTACAAAGTGATCTGACAGGATATGTTTACCCCAGATGAACCTCAGCTACATCATTTGAGGTGGCTTTGGGGAAAGACATAAATAATTCAGTTCAATTCAGTTTTATTTATACAGCCCCAAATCACAACAACAGTCACCTCAAGGTGCTTTATATTGTAAGGTGGACCCTACAATAATACATAATCAATTAATATTTAATTGAAACATATCAATTTTAGGTCCAGTTTATTATTAATTTTCGGTATAGTTCACACACATTAACATATAGTGTCAATGTGTTTTAATAGGCAGACAGTGTTACAAAGTTGCTGTGGAAATGCAGATCAGCCATCAGTGGGTGCTACAGTGGAAAGGTTTAATAGGTGACTAGTATGACTAAATTTTTAATTTCTGTCATTCACTTGTAGAGAAGAAATCATAACTAAGGGTGCTTGTGCAACTGAAAGGTTTATGGGGAATTCCACTAAAACGTTCCACAGGTAAGCTCCAGGGTAACATCTCTGTCACAAGACATTTTTGTGACTTCTTTTCTCCAGAGATCCATCCCATTTTTGCTAAGAAAATTACAGTGAGGGAAAAAATTATTTGAACCCCAGCAAAGTTTGCCCACTAACAAAGACAGGATCAGTCTGTAATTTTTGATTTGATATACCTTTATTAGTCCCACAAGGGGAAATTTCATGTTAAGGCTGCAGACCTATTGCACGCAATGGCGGTGCCATCTTACCCTCCGACCATACATACATTACACAAACATCACATGGGGAAGACAGGTCAGAGGGGTATAACAATGGAAAATGCACCACATGAGGAAAGATAAGGAGAAAAAAATAACTCCCCCCAGACTGAGCTCCAACAGGGAGATCAGTTTGAGAACAGAAAAAAAACACCTCTGCACATAGCACATGAAAAAACTCTTAATACACCAAAGAAACACATGACAAGCAACAGGGGTGGGTAAAGGGTGAGAGACAGCCAATGTAGACATTGTAGTACATCTGGGCCTGCAGCATGAGCGCTGGTCTCCTTGATCCACCGTCAGCATCGGAAGGGAATAAGCGTCGAAGGCGTTTGGAGGGGGGAGGGGGGATGAGTGTGTATCAGCATGTGTATATATGTCTGTGTGTGTGTGTGTGTAGGTGTCCAGAGTTCAGCTGAGACAGTGTCCTTCGCCCTGCCAGGCTAAGTAAACAGTCTTCCAGCCAACCCAGGTGGCCTTGCATAGAATGGGAAGAACAGTCTCAACACAGTCGTTATCAGGGTGTTGTTTTTCAGCTCCAGCCTTGCAACCGCAACTGGCGCCGAAGGGGTATCCGCATGAAGTGATGGTGATTTTTACTTTAGTGCAAACAACTGATATGAATTTCAAAGCTGTTCTAACACACTGGTCTCTCAATCTCCCGTTGGAGAGCCGTGAGCTTCTCCATGATGTTATCAAACTTACGCTCCGTGATGTTGTCATTCTTGTGCTCAAAGAGCCGATTTCTGAGGACTCACGACCGCAGTGAGCTTCTCCAAGATGTTTTCAACCAATTTCAATGGTTGGGTTTATTTGAACAGTGAGAGACAAAACAAAAAATCCAGAAAAATGCATTTCAAAAAAGTTCTTTTATTCATAAAAATGCAAATTAATTTATAAGTATCTGATCCCTTTGCTAAACGTGCTTTAGGACTTGGTGGCAAAACCTTTGTTGACAACCACAGACGTGTCTTGTAGTTGGCCATTAATGTTTTGTGGCTGATGTTTGGCAACTCGAACTTTCAGCTCCACCCACTGATTTTCTAGAGGATTAAGGTCTGGAGACTGACTCGGCCGCTCCAAAACCTTAACATGCTTCTTCTTGAGCCAGTCCTTTGTTTCACTGGCCCTGTGTTTTGGATCATTGTCATGCTGGAATATCCACCCATGACCCATTTTCAATGCCCTGGCTGAGGGACCGAGGTTCTCACCCAACATTTGGTGGTAAATGACCCCATCCATCCTCCCTTTGATGCGGTGCAGTTGTCCTGTCCCCCCAAAGCATAATGTCTCCACCTCCATGTTTGATGGTGGGGACGGTGTTCTTGGAGTAACAGCAGCATTCTTCCTCCTCCAAACACGATGAGTTGAGTTGATGCCAAAGAGCTGGATTTTGGTCTCATTTGACCACAACACCTTCACCCAGCCCTCCTCTCAATCACTGAGATGTTCAGTGACAAACTTCAAACCGGCCTGTACATGTGCTTTATTGAGCAGGGGGACCTTTCGGGCACTGCAGGATTTCAGTCCTTCATGGTGTAGTGTGTTACCAACTGTTTTCTTGGTGACTATGGTCCCAGCTGCCTTGAGGTCATTGACAAGTTCCTCCCGAGTAGTTCTGGGCATTCCTCACCGTTCTCATTATCATTGAAACTTCACGAGGTGAGATCTTGCGTGGAGCTCAGACTGAGGGAGATGTTTCTTCCATTTGTGAATAATCGCACCAACTGTTGTCACCTTCTCACCCAGCTGTGTGGAGCCCATTCCAGCCTTGTGTAGGTCCACAGTCTTGCCCCTGACATCCTTGGAAAGCTCTTTGGTCTCGGCCATGGTGCACAGTTTGGAATCTGGACTGATTCTATGGAAAGCTGTTATTTATACAGGTACCGAGTTGAGAAGACTCCCAGTGTCAGCTCGTTACATCGTCACTCTATTAACATCTTACTTGTGGTGACCTTTTTCTTACATCAGTAACAGCATACAAAAAGACGCACTGACATTTTCAGAAAACTTTCATTAGAGACTGTTTTTTTAAATAACTTTGTTTTATGCATCTTCACAAGTGTCTCACATTGATGAAGTGTGCTTATTTTGCATTCCCAAGGTCACACTTACTGTTCAGTGCTTTCAGATACCTGCAACATAGTAGCTGGTTATAAAGTGTTTTAAGGAATGTAATGGAATTTAACTTGCACTTGTGTAGCTTAGCCTTGAGTGTTAATTAGCTCCAGTTAGAGGGAGTTAGAGGAACTCAGGGCTCAATTAGTGGGTTTATCCTTGAACAAAAGGCAAACAACACCTTCTTAATTTTCTCTTCAAAACAAACACAAACTTGGGAAGAAGAGACTTCATGTGGAAATGACGTCACACCATGGCTCTAAAATTATACCTTTTCTCCCTGAATGTGAGTGCTTTGAAAGATTTAATATTATACAGAAACAAGCAGTTTGGAATAGCACAGCCTCTAATTAATACACTCAAATTAATTATAAATGGAGAATGGGTGGAATCTGTCTCCATCAGGTTTCTGGGGACCCACATGTCCACCTGTCTCACCTGGACCCACACCAGCGCCCTGGTAAAGAAGGACCAGCAGCAGCTGCACTTCCTCCATATCCTGAGGAAGAATAACCTGGACCAGAATCTGCTGCTGTCCTTCTACCGGTACTGCCTGGGTGTTTGGTATGCAGGGGCCACGACTGAGAACAGGAAGGTTGTGCAGTAATCAACACCGCCCAAATATCATTGGGGTGTTAGCAGGCTAAGCAGAGAGCCCCAGGCCTCTTCCAGCTCATCTGAGGGAACACCAAGGTATTGCCTGGACAGCTGAAAGATGGAATCTAGCATGTATTGGAACACTACATAGAAGCCAAACCGCCTCAACTGGCTCCATTCAGTTTGGAGGTGTTTTGGCTCTACTTTGAACGCCTCCTAAATGACTGAGCTCCTCAGTGTAAGGCTGAACCCAGACGCCCTCCGACACTCGTTCAACAGCAGTATCATTTAGAACAGCACCCACACTGCCGTGTTGGTCACACATGGCTGTGTATTCTTGAAAATGCCATGCTGCCAACCTTTGAGTAAACATGCACGTGTTTTTCACTCTGTGCCACATAGCTTTCTTTATACGTGCCTTTGAAAGACTGAAGTTGCACACAGAGTAAGAAATGCTGCTTTAATTTCTCATCCTGACTCTTTCTTTTCCATGAATATGTCCTTCGAGATTCATTCGAGATTTATGTTGAAATTCTTACATGCCCTCATAACACGGAGGCTATTTTTTTCAAGTTGCACCTTTTAATTTTCTTGACATTTTTAATCTGCACCAAAGAGATCTTTGTTATGTTTGTTTTTTTTAATGTTGATTATGAGAGGCCATACTGAGAAACATGTATACATATTAGTGGTGCAATGGATCAAAAATCTCACGGTTCGGATCGGATCACAGTTTTAAGTCACGGATCGGATCAATTTTCGGATCAGCAAAAAAAGAAAAAAAGACTAAATTTTAACATTTACTTATTAACTTATTTAAGTATTTTTTGCCTATTAAAATCATTCAACTCAAGACTCATTATCATATGTATATATATATATATTATATTATTATTATTATATAAAAACAAATTAAGGTGCAGTATAGGGCAGTACAGGGCTTTGTATCTACCACTCCGCTGTGATATAATGAGCGGTCACGGTGACGTAGCTTTCCGTGTCCTTGTAGCTCCACCCATTTGTAGTTGGGCAACAGAAGATGCCCGGGACAGTTCAGCCATAACTTTAAACTTTTCCTGCTCATACATGCCTGGGTACGATCTTGTCACTGAAGTGGACGCGCAACGGGATATCATAGCGTGGCTCAAGCACGTTCATCATAGTTTAAACCCCTTGTTTTGCACAAGGGAATACGGCCTCCCGCCTGCAGCTAAACACCCCATTAGCTTTTGTAATAGCTTTAGCCCGGTCGGATTGGGCAGCAAAGGGCTGCTTAAATGCCGCAAACTCCTCTGCTCCTCCCCTTGGACCGCTAGCGCTGGCCATAACTATCGCTTGACAGACTGACCACGCGCACCATACACATACTTTTTTTCCTTCTTTTTCGAATGTTCGGATCACGTGCGTCCCGAACCGTGGAGTGGGATCGGTTCGGATTACGGATCAACCGTGATCCGTTGCACCACTAATACATATTAATAGAAGTTAACACAAATGCAGACTCTGTAAAGGGTCAGGAGCTGTGGCGTGTCCAGCGGGGTGGCCTGGGGGGGCACAGGCCACCCCCCCAACCAGACTGGCCACCCCAGGTGCCACCCCGAAGCCAAAACAATAAAATCCAATGAAATATCAAATGTACGATTATGTTTTCACAGTGAAGTGCAGATATCCGAGTGTAAGTGAATGCAGCATCGGCTTCTGCGCTATGAGCATCACGTTAGCAACGGTAGGAGAGCCAAGCACGAAAGAGGCACCGCAGAAAACAGTTTTTCGGCGAAAGATTAACAGTTTAACATAGCTGGACTGGCCATCGAGCATGGCGGAGCTTCCACAGCGGCCAGGAGGTGGATGAGGGAAGTGTAGGCAGGAGGAGGAGAGACCCGAGGCAGCCGCCAGTCCGAGTGTCAGGTGAACTGAACTTCAGGTAAGAAGTTATGACCTGCAGTCTATCTGGGTCAGATATAAACCAAGTTTAGGTGGAGTTTATTTTCGTTGTGCTGACTTTTTACAGTCAGTTACAATAACTCATACTGCGTACTAGCTAGCATGACGGAGTTTCTATACAGCTGGGTGGGTGCTGTGATGTTACTGATGGTGAACTTTATTTTATTCATAAGGTTAGTTAGTAGAGTTGCCAACGGCTCCTTAAAAATAGAATGGTCCCTCATTCATAGAAAATATTACAGGTTTTGTATTGAGCTGAGAAGAGACGCAGTTTGTCCCGTACTTAAGCTAGAATGAAAAAGACACAAAGCTGGAGTTATTCTGTGTCTTTGCTGCACAGCTGCCTCTTCTTCTCTCATTCTCTCCCCCTCCCTCTCCTGTTGCTACTTCAATCATTAAACTGATAAATGATCAGCTGATCAGCTTTTCTCTTGTTTGTTTATCGCCCACTTTGCGCCAGAAAGAGGAAACCAGCAGATGTCAGCACCTTTAAGCTTGATAAGCTGTTGTTAGAATTTATTTAATATTAATTTCTAGTATCAGCTGATGTTTGCTGGAGCCACAGCTGTAAAGCTGCTGGTCATGATGGTTTGTATATCTGGTGAGAGGGAAACATGAAGATGAAACCAGGAGATGTCCTTACTGAATCATCAGAGCTGAACAGGTGATGGAGAAACAGGTTTACCTTTTAGGTGACATGAATGAGTTGAAGGGAAGTTATGAACTGTTTCTGAGAGACAAATAACACCAGGATCCTTTTCTATGTAGCTGACAGCTGGTAACTGTGCAGGGGCGGGTCTAGCAAAGTTATGCCAGGGGGGGGCAGGTAGGGCATTAACAGGGAAAGGGGGGCACAAAGAAATACTTTTCTTTCTTATTCTCATTTAAAATATCTCGCTTTTATTAAATAATTATCTGAATCTTGCGAACAAAGATTTTATCTGACGTAAAATTGATAGAAATCATACATAAACCAACAAGACAGTGTACATCACTGTCACAACAGCGTTTGTTTTCATTCAAAGGCTTTATGGCTTTAATACCTGGTGGGCCGGTCTCTGGTCAAAATGCCCGATTTTTTGTCCCAGTCCAGCCCTGCAGGTTAATACTGGCAGTGTCACTATGCCAGCTGACTGTATTTCATCATCAGCCAGTGTTGTTCTTTATACATCAATATTACCAAAGTTTACCATAAGGCAGCATAGAAAGTATTTACTTGCTTTCAGGTTTCATTCAAAAGTTAGTCTTTTCATTTGTTTCCCCACTTTTTTCCTGTTTCAAAATCAAACACCAGTTTGTGAGAAGATTATCTTCTTTTTTTAATAGGCAGATAAAATTTTGCATTGGCTAATTTGGCAATTGTATGTTAAAAATGTTTGTATTTTAATATTCAAAAATGTTTTTGCCCAAAACATATGTGCACTATATGTCAGTAAAAATACTATGCAAATATTGCTGTCCTTGAATGCTGAATAAACGCTGACAAAGCGCTGATTGTATCTCTTGTACTTCATCAACGCAGTATCTAAAAACTTTGCACCGTAGTGGTTAAAACCTCATTCTAATAAGAGTCAAAAGCAAATTCAGTTATTAGGTTTATAGGGTTGTGGAATGATGGTTAAATGTTGGTAGAATTTTTTTTTTAACATTATCTGCCAATTACATCTGCCACCCTTCTCCAAATCTGTGCCCCTACCTGGCCCCCCTAACAAAAATTTTCTAGACACGCCACTGGGCAGGAGGAGGAGAGACCCGAGGCAGCCGCCAGTCCGAGTGTCAGGTGAACTGAACTTCAGGTAAGAAGTTATGACCTGCAGTCTATCTGGGTCAGATATAAACCAAGTTTAGGTGGAGTTTATTTTCGTTGTGCTGACTTTTTACAGTCAGTTACAATAACTCATACTGCGTACTAGCTAGCATGACGGAGTTTCTATACAGCTGGGTGGGTGCTGTGATGTTACTGATGGTGAACTTTATTTTATTCATAAGGTTAGTTAGTAGAGTTGCCAACGGCTCCTTAAAAATAGAATGGTCCCTCATTCAGAGAAAATATTACAGGTTTTGTATTGAGCTGAGAAGAGACGCAGTTTGTCCCGTACTTAAGCTAGAATGAAAAAGACACAAAGCTGGAGTTATTCTGTGTCTTTGCTGCACAGCTGCCTCTTCTTCTCTCATTCTCTCCCCCTCCCTCTCCTGTTGATACTTCAATCATTAAACTGATAAATGATCAGCTGATCAGCTTTTCTCTTGTTTGTTTATCGCCCACTTTGCGCCAGAAAGAGGAAACCAGCAGATGTCAGCACCTTTAAGCTTGATAAGCTGTTGTTAGAATTTATTTAATATTAATTTCTAGTATCAGCTGATGTTTGCTGGAGCCACAGCTGTAAAGCTGCTGGTCATGATGGTTTGTATATCTGGTGAGAGGGAAACATGAAGATGAAACCAGGAGATGTCCTTACTGAATCATCAGAGCTGAACAGGTGATGGAGAAACAGGTTTACCTTTTAGGTGACATGAATGAGTTGAAGGGAAGTTATGAACTGTTTCTGAGAGACAAATAACACCAGGATCCTTTTCTATGTAGCTGACAGCTGGTAACTGTGCAGGGGCGGGTCTAGCAAAGTTATGCCAGGGGGGGGCAGGTAGGGCATTAACAGGGAAAGGGGGCACAAAGAA
Organism: Oreochromis niloticus; assembly: GCF_001858045.2. Classification (NCBI taxonomy): domain Eukaryota; kingdom Metazoa; phylum Chordata; class Actinopteri; order Cichliformes; family Cichlidae; genus Oreochromis; species Oreochromis niloticus. The sequence continues at coordinate 713,213 of NC_031966.2, forward strand.
ATACTTTTCTTTCTTATTCTCATTTAAAATATCTCGCTTTTATTAAATAATTATCTGAATCTTGCGAACAAAGATTTTATCTGACGTAAAATTGATAGAAATCATACATAAACCAACAAGACAGTGTACATCACTGTCACAACAGCGTTTGTTTTCATTCAAAGGCTTTATGGCTTTAATACCTGGTGGGCCGGTCTCTGGTCAAAATGCCCGATTTTTTGTCCCAGTCCAGCCCTGCAGGTTAATACTGGCAGTGTCACTATGCCAGCTGACTGTATTTCATCATCAGCCAGTGTTGTTCTTTATACATCAATATTACCAAAGTTTACCATAAGGCAGCATAAAAAGTATTTACTTGCTTTCAGGTTTCATTCAAAAGTTAGTCTTTTCATTTGTTTCCCCACTTTTTTCCTGTTTCAAAATCAAACACCAGTTTGTGAGAAGATTATCTTCTTTTTTTAATAGGCAGATAAAATTTTGCATTGGCTAATTTGGCAATTGTATGTTAAAAATGTTTGTATTTTAATATTCAAAAATGTTTTTGCCCAAAACATATGTGCACTATATGTCAGTAAAAATACTATGCAAATATTGCTGTCCTTGAATGCTGAATAAACGCTGACAAAGCGCTGATTGTATCTCTTGTACTTCATCAACGCAGTATCTAAAAACTTTGCACCGTAGTGGTTAAAACCTCATTCTAATAAGAGTCAAAAGCAAATTCAGTTATTAGGTTTATAGGGTTGTGGAATGATGGTTAAATGTTGGAGGAATTTTTTTTTTAACATTATCTGCCAATTACATCTGCCACCCTTCTCCAAATCTGTGCCCCTACCTGGCCCCCCTAACAAAAATTTTCTAGACACGCCACTGGTCAGGAGGAGCCACTGTTACAAACACATATGAGCACAAGCAGTGAAAAACAGGGTTTACCTCATTGTTTCTTGTGTATGCTCCCAAGGCTTTCTGGAGTTTGGAGCAGCCGTGTGTGTTCATACCACCAAGAGTGGTTTGAAAAACCAGATGTGAGCATAAGAGCTTCTCCTCTGCAGATTTTCCTTTACAAAGCTGCACATGTATGTTGCTCTTGAGGGGTGATTGTGGGCGTGAAAAGAAATTCCATAAAACTGTCTCTTAAAATATGAAACACGAGATGTGCGCAAGCACTGTGTTGAGTAGGATTTTTACTTAAATGTTTGTATTTTATGTCACTAGCCAGTTCAGTTTTTTCCAATGATAGGAAATGTGTACGGTTCAATACTACGATATACGAGCCAGTGATCATATAATCAAATGCATATTGTCCTATGAAAACTATGTACATTACATATCTCACTAGCTTGTGGAATCCTTTTTATACACCAGCCTCTCACATTGTTGTGGAGTAATTTTGATTTTAAACATTGCGTTCGAGGATCCATGTGTGCAGCACTGATTCATAGGCTGATTCATGTAGTCAGTCCAGGCAGTGCACAGCCGGTCTTACAGTTGTGAGTGACTGCTCTGTCCAGTAGCGGTTTTAGATACGGGCGACACGGGCGGTTGCCCGGGGCGGCATCGTGGTGGGGGGCGGCATCACGGGTATCGGCAAAAAAAAAAAAAATTGCTCGTACTCATGCTGCCCCGACATCATGCCAGCGCATATTGGGAATGTCATAGGCACCGATCGGTTTTCTATCGCCCATTTGCTGGGAGTAAGGGGGCCCTCCGTTTGCAAGGTGCGCCTGCTGCTTGCGGCACAGGGAGGAGAGGGCGGGGCGGCGGGGGATTCTCTGGCTGGCTGGAGCAGCAAAAATTACCAACTCGCAAAATAAAACAAAATAAAAACAAACCAACAAACACGAAAACACCGGACATTATGATACAAACTTACAATTTGCACCGATGTTTTTTCAAAATTCTATACGCGAAAAGTGAGCGCGAGAGCCCTCGGTGCGCCTGCTCGCTGCTGAAGTCAAAGTAAACTTCTCCGCTACATACAGTCCAGTATATAGAGAGACGAGACCACGAGGCTCCAGTTACAGCAGTGCAAATAAACGAACAATAAATATTTAAGAGTAAAAAAATAAATATACACTTTAGGACTCGGGGTAAAGGGATCAATAACAATTTAAAATGTATATTTTATATTTTGTTGATTTAAAGTCTCACACACAACCCGTTTTTAAAGTTTAAAAAAAAGAGAAAAGAAGAGGAGTGTAGCGACTTCCACAGTCGGTATAGAGGCCGGGGATTGAGCCTACTTGCCTGACGCGCTGTCAACTTTACGCAATAATGCGAGAGGTGGAATTGCTTGCTTGTTTATTAAAGTGCTTGAAAAGTTTACAGAGCAATGTGTAATTCAAACTCTTAAAACATCACAGGCTCTAATGCAACAAGGGGAAACTCGTTGTGCTGCGGTCAACAAAAACTACGGCTACCCAGCCCTGCTCTGTCAAAATCAAACCAGTGAAAGACAGACTGACAACGTCCTCTTAATGTCACCGCTAGCACCCACGTGACTCCCGTTACACATCACCATAGCAACCAAACAAATGAAAACCCAGTGATCATTAAAATTCAATACATTTAATTATGGCTCCTACAAGGAGAAACGAGCAAAAGATACAGGTAAGCAGATGTGTCACTGGATAATGGCAGGTCATGTATCCTAAAACATTAAGAATCAGAATACTTTCTTAATCCCTAAGGAAATTATGTGGGTTATGTTCCTCCAAGAAGAAATGGTAAAAATAGTAACAGTAACAGACTAAACTCCAAACAATATATACAATAATATAATATTAATTAGTCAGTGTCAATTGTTGATTTTTCCTGTTCTCATTGCATGACGAATTATGATGTCTGTTTAGTAGACATTTGCATACTATGCATACTCACTCTCTCTTCATGTGTGTGTGTGTGTGTTTCTTTTTATAACCATTCACTGAAACACCTAGAGATGGTTGAGTGGAAAAATTCCAGTAGATCAGCATTTTTGCACCATGCATCATACTTAAATCATCTTTTGTCCCCATTCTGAAGCTCAGTGTGAACTTTAGCTCTTTTTCATGACCATGTTGATATTTTTAAATGCAGGAGTGGTTGCCGTTTGATGGGCTGATAAAATATTTGCATTAAGAAGTAGATGAACAGGTTTTGGGAAGTGAGAACAACTAACTTTATGCTATTTATTCCAAATACTAACACGTTGATGTTTGAAAATGTGTTTTTTGCATGCAATTGATTTTCCAAGTGAATTTTATCTAAGTGACTTCTTCAGTCTCCACTGAAAACCTTAAGTCCACATGAACAGAGTCAGTTTTTTGGGATTTCCTTACCTGGATGATTGAACATCTATCAAGACTGTGTAATGTAAAGTTTTTCCTTATTTTCACATTTGGTGTGACCTTTACCTTGATCCAATTCTCACCGGAGTTAAATCAGCTCAGGCTGTTATTGGTATCTACCCTCACACAATCTGGCCATCATATCATGACGAATTATGATGTCTGTTTAGTAGACGTTTGCATACTATGCATACTCGCTCTCTCTTCATATGTGTATGTGTGTGTGTGTGTGTGTGTGAGGGGGGGGGCACCCGAGGGGGTGTTCGCCCAGGGCGCCAAACAGGCTAGGACCGCCACTGGCTCTGTCTGCCTTCAGCTGCCACCTCTGTTCTGGGACCTGCTCATGTATTGAGCCATGTGTCTCTACAGGAGCTTCCATGTTGTACTGAGGCAGGTTACTGGCTGGTAGTTAGATGGGTCCCTTCTTGAGACCGTTGAGAATTAGGACCGTCCAGCCTTCAGTTCTGTGTGTGTCTCGTCTATTAGCAGTTGGTTCATTTGTGCTGGAGTGGAGTGCAGCAGCCAGTGAGTGTGAATCATGTCAGGGCCTGGTGCTGTCCGACTCCTCATGCTTGAGACTCTTTCTTGGATGTCTGTGATGGTTACTGGAGCCTTTTTGCTGTGGTCTACTTTTACGTCCACTACCCACTGAGCATTTCTGTGTTGTGTTGCATGCTTCTCCTATATTCCCATCCAGTATTGCTCCATCTCAAGCCTTGGTGGGGCTGTTCTCATATGGTTCCCCTGCCACTGAGAGCTCACCTTAGACGATTCAGTGGAGAACAGCTGTTTATTCTCCTGGCTTCGGTCTCTGTGATGTACTTCTTCAGGTGGTTAGCCAAGGCCGTGAGTCATGTGCAATATCTGTCTCTCTGTATGGACACGACAAAAGACACACTGTGGAACCAAGACTGTGTGGGAGTGACAATGTGCATATGTAATGTATATTTGCATATACATATACACAATACATTTATGAGACCACCTGTCAGAACAAACGCAAGAAAACTAAAAAAATGTCAACTCAGTTCACGTTTTTATCCCCAAATTTGAGCTGCGTTCCTGCATCCATGTGTTCAGCACTGAGTCAGAGGCTGATTCATGTAGTCAGTCCAGGCAGTGCACAGCTGGGTCAGTCTGGTCTTTGGACCTTATTTAATCCCACACTGGGGAAATTCACTTGTTACAACAGCACAAAGAACAGGAAGATAAAGTGAATTAGAGATATATTAGGATAGTAATTTGGCTTTTTTTTGTGCAGTATTTTTCATATTTATTTTCTATGTCTGATGGTCAGAGTAGACAAACATAGAGCTAGTTGGCTATGAATACAAGAGAGATGGATGGAGGAGTAAATGTGTGGCTTTCAAATCTAAGACACTAACACTGTACCATCTGCCAGTGGTACTAATACACTGCACAAAGTGGATGGAATAATGTAGGACGACTTCCAAATTCTTCATCTTCACCTAAAATCACCAAGAGATTAAAATCCCAAACACTGGTTTGGGAATAAGAGGTAAAGGTTAATATTAATCTTTTGGACTGGCCAAAGTCCCAACCTCAACCCTACTAAATGTTTGCAGACTATGATTTCCTGACATTTTCAAAGGGATTTATGGATATTTCAGACCCTGTTTGTCTAATATTGACCCTGTGTGGAGAAAATCTAAAATAAAGTCAAACTTGTGCATTAAATTATTGTTTATTTAAGTCATTTAAGATACGTTGCACATTTGTTTCACTGTTTATGAAGAACGTTAGAAGAAACTGTAAACATCTATAGTAGTATATTTGTATTTGTTACATGGCAAAGTTATTTAAAGGAAGATGAATATTGTTAATTATCGAACACAGACGAAGTAGAAAGATTAGATCAGTGTATAGTTCCTCCTTCTTTTTTCCAGTCCCCCACTTTGGGTTTGCTCTGATTACCACTTCTAGCATCTTGCATGCTGGATTATCTCCGGGGCGAAAGACCAGCTGTTGGTACAGGAACAGGCTAATTCCTGTCTGGGGTCCACTCTTGTACTGAGCCATGTGTCCTAGCTGCTATGATCCCTAACAGGACTCTCCATGTTGAGCTGAAGCAGGTTATTGGTTAGTAGTTGGATCTACAGGATGCCTCTTCAGGCTGTGAGTCTTTGCTTGGCAGTTTCTAAGGCCTCAGATACAGTCAGCTTTTGCACTTTTTAGGCTTCCCTTTCTTCATCTCCTTTCTGCAGCTTTAATATAATTACCTAACTTCCCTTTGTACTGCCTTGATCTTGGTCTCTACTTTCTCTGTCTAAACAGAGTGCTGCTCCTTGTGCCTGTTTGGCTTGTAGATAAGCAACAGTCATTGTTGTTGTGGTGTAGATCAGCTGGTTGGTTTCAGTGATTGTCTCAGTCGGGACTGTCTGTAGCGCTGCAGCCACATCTTCTAGTCCACTTTCAAAGGTTACATCACAAGATAATCAACGACTGAATTCAGCACCTTCATGTTCACACCAGTTGTTCCCAGATGGGAACTGATTAGATTTTCTCAGTTGATAATGGAATTATCCAATGATCCACCAGGACGGAGCTGAGCTGGAGGCGTGACAGTTGGAAGGCTGCCACAAGTTTTTGTGGTGCAGTTGTACTGTAAATAAATCATCACTTCCTTGCAAACACAGGCTGTGTGTGTGTGTGTGTGTGTGTGTGTGTGTGTGTGTGTGTGTTTGTGTTGTACTGGGGTCCATAACTCACTGTGGTTTCTTGGTCAGGTTGGTGTTATCATGCTGTGTGTGCAGGCACTTGCAAAGAGTCGAAGCTGTATTAGCAGCATATTGCAGTAGTGTGTGTCCTGGATGCAGTTTGCATTGTAGCACGGTGCTCTTGTTCTTTTGTGAAATAAAACATAAATAAAATGTCCATATCCACACGGTAGCCTGGGCCACTGTTTCCATAGTACTTCAACTACAGTATATATACTTTTGTGCTACGTGGCACAGAATCAACAAGGTGCTGGAAACATTGCAGAGATTTGGCTCCATATTGACATAACCTGACAGCTCAGTTCCTGCAAAACTGTCAGCTCCTCATCCTCCTCTGAATATTTGTCTGTGTGAGTTGCTGCTTATTGCTCACAAGTGTGGATACATTCCTACATCTGTGGATATACGGTCCATAACAGTTCACCTGAACCATTCCCGGTAAGGGAAACGGAAATGGAAGGGTGTTAAATGTGCCCACTGTTGTGCTCATTAAACATCTGTGCTGGTGCAGCAGACTGGGTTCAGCTGAACCTCAGCACACACCACCACACGTCACCCGCCCACTCCACTGTACTGAAGGCTGAACACCTGTTCACAGCTAGTCCTACCAGCAGTGTGACTTAATGCAATACCAATCAGACTTTGTTTAACTCGTCTACCCCCGTGAAGCTTTGTTTAGGATTCACTCACAGATTTGTTCACAGTTGTTGTGTGCTATAAACCTCGCATTAACTACAAGTTAATGTTTTTAATTTCCAAGTGGGCTGGGAGGCAAAGCCTTTAGCGACGAGGTCATTCCCAGTGAACCTTCAGGAGACAGAGACCTTCTCTCTTCTTTGCACTTTAAACTTTTCTTTTAAATAAAGCATATAGTGAGGGCTAGATGAGGTTACCCCAAGCCCTCCATCAGCTACGCTGCTACAGGCTGCTGGGGGCTTCCTGTGATGCACTCAGCATTTCTTCTCACTCAGTGTTTCTGCACCACTACCGCTGTTATTATATGGTTAATAGGTAATAATGTAACAGTGTGTTTACTTTCTCCGCTGAGTAATGTACTGCATTAGTTTTAAGTAATGAGTATTGTGTAATAGATTACTTTTTTGAGTAACAACCCCTGGTTTTCACTCACACACGTGTTAATAAGCCACTGTTGCATGTCAGCGACCTTTGTCCATCTCACAGTTTCTTTTTGTTCTTGTGTCTCTGAGCTTAATGGCTCTTAGTTACTGATATGTGTGTGACAACATTCTTATCATGCACTAAATATGAGCTTGCATGGAAAATGAATATCAGTGTTATCACATGTGTGCACTATTGTGTTCTTGACACTGCTCATATGTCAGTCAAGCCCCCCTGCGGAGCTCCTCTCTGAGGTTTGAAGGCAAGTTCAACAGAAAGGAGAGCTCCCAGAACTCACTGCAATTATTCTAATGGGGCTTTGATTCAGGCAGATAACAGAGTGGAGCCATGACTCCCATGGGCGCCAGTGAAATGGGCAACAATGAAATGGGCTTCGAGTATGTTTGTCCAACTTTGTCAAAGGAGAAAACAATTAACTTCATGTCAAATGACTGGATTTTAATCCATAATCCAAATAATCAGCATGAATGGGAAATCTGGAAAAGTTATTAGTTTAATCAGCTTCACATAATACACTAAACAATTCATCTGGAGGTCTGACTAAATGGTTCTCAGTATTATGGTTGTAGGATTTGAAAGCTCCACATACCAGAGGCTGATAACGCTGTCCTGCACATCAAGTATTTTTGCATGGATTTTTTCTGGTAGGAAGAGCAGATCGTAGGATTGTAACACCCTGACTCCAGTATCTATGCTACCATGGAGCCTTATATATGGTTATATAGAGTTATATATTGAGCGAGTTGGTGTCTTTTCCTTGCTCACACATTTGTATTAGAAAGAAAAAGCCAGTATCATAACCTCAAGGCAGTACCCTACAAATGTGTAGCACCACAGGTGCGCTGCTTAACACAGTGTGGAGCTGTCTCAGGTAACACAAGGTGAGCATGGGAAGTTTCAGACAGTACTGAATAGAGTTGTACAAGTTAAATCCATGACCAGTTTCATGCTACAGGTGCAACAGGTTAGCCTGGCTGCTAGTTTACCCCAAGTATGTTTTCCTTGATAAGCTCAGAGTGCACTTGACTTTGATGCCACTAAGCTTATAAAAATAGAGCTCCAAAGGTGTGAGGAAAGGCATGCATCTCCATCTGCTTTATTGATTCAGTCAATCTTTCAGCAGAGCCACCGCAGATAGCAGAGCAGCAGCAGCAGCTGTGGTGCCCGTCTGTCCACAAACACGAGTGAAGCTCGCTCGATGAGCGTGTGGGTGGAGGAAAGCTTCTTTAAAGTGCAGTTTTTACTTCTACAACTACCATGCACACAGTGAGTCACTAAAACGGCACATAGCTGCTGGAGAAGAGAAAAACAACTTCACTTGACCAGCTCATGAAAGTCTCACTTTTTCCCCTCGGTGACAGAATGCCACCGAGAGGAAAAGAATCAGTGGTTCCAGTCAGTGCACTGAATACTGAACCGAGTGTCCACTGGACATCAGATAGATACATCAGCAGAATGAGACTTGTTTTCTGCACTCCTGCTGACTTTAGTCTCCAGTCTGACAAGCCCTGACTTTCACATGTCTGCAGCTGAGTCTCACTGATTCAGTTTGAGGCCGTGTAAGATACTGAGCCATGAGAACAAAGCTGATGATGTGACACTGGGCCTCATTTAAAAAGATGGAAACGTTTTTACCCTGAATAAAAACTGAGTTTGTGCACTGTTAGATTTGTGTGACATGTATAATGTTGTGTGTGTGTGTGTGTGTGTGTGTGTGTGTGTGTGTGTTAGTAAAGCAGACTCAGTCTACATCAACAGGCTGTGGAGTCTGCAAACAGCCATAACCTGATTTCTCTTTATAAGTAAACACATTGGAAGTGGATGAGTGGTCACAGTAAATTTAAAGAGAAGGCTTCAACTAAAAATCCAGCTGGAGAAACTTGAACTTCAGGTTTTAAAGAGCAAGCCAGAAAAGGAGCATCTATCCAAACGGTTTCCACAGGAATATTGTTTCTCTGGAGACACACGTAGGAGAAAAAAGTGTGTGTAATTAGATTTGACAATATGCAAATACATTTTGCTTGAAGCGCAGAAGAAAACCGTTGCAGCTCATCTGCTGTGTTTTTCCACATCACTGTGAGTGTTGATGTGTATGTGTGCGGTGAGCTGTTTGCAGGGTTTCAGTAGCCCTGAGCACAGGCTCACAGGCTGCCTCTTCCAGACTGCGTATGGCTCTGCTGGGACTTTGCCTCATCCCATACACCTCCAGCCACCGATGGAGTCCAGGAATTACACTACACCAGGCTGCTCTTGAGTGGCTTTGGCTGCTGAACTTGGATATACAAAGGCAGCCTAAACAGACTCTGGAAGGGTTGATCTAAATACACACTTACTACTGACAGCGGTGTGCAGGAGTATCACTGAGTTAAGTGAAATATTGTTGCTCAATAAATTATATTTGTTCAGCTGAGAAAACTCTGCCAACCGGCAGCAGCAAGCTCACTGGATCAATTAAAGTAGCAACCTTTTCCTTTTTAGACTGATGGCTTTAAACCGCACCCAGGTTTGTCATACAGCCAATACAAAGAAGCACGGAGCTGGAAGGCTTGGAATAATTTCCTATAAGTACCTTTAAGTATTTCCCATAAGTTAAAACAATATGCTTTGTTGGATGTGTGTTCAATTCTACAGGAATTATACATTAACATTAATTTCTTTCTGTTAGCAAGATAATTGTGTGAAAATATCTTTTTCCTGCTAGTTGGAGCACTCATGGAAAACAGTGTGGGTAGCTACCTGGAACTGTCTGACTGGAATAAGAGTTTAAAATCTGTATTCGTCCTGATTATGGTCAGCATCACAGATGGGAGAAGGATGTGGAGTCTGTGGTCTTGATGGAGGCAGCAGTGAGGCAGCAGGAGCAGCCGCTGTGTTTAGCCCCTCACCTACCACAGCTAACCTGCAGTGATCAGTGTCATCAGATATGCAAAGCTAGTTTTATAGTTTACCATTGCATCGATTGGTAACTCTACTGTACCAGATACACACTAACAAAGAAAATGTGCAATTCTGCAACAAGTGAAAGTCTTTTTTTTTTTCTTTTTTTTTTGCCTGTCCCGTTTGGTTCTTTTGCCATCAGAATTATTGTCTAAAGGCGAAGAAAGATGCCCAGCGGATTTACTTTATCAAATGGACCATCCCAGCCTTGCCTTTCACCTTTTATTGTTTATTTTATTTTCACTTGCTGAATACGGGACAGACTTGACTGGGGGAAAGAAAGAGGGAAAGAAAAACAGCGGAGAAGAGGGATGGGGAAAAAGGGAAAAAAACAAAAACCAACAAAATAAGCAGACAAAAAATACATATGTTGATCACCTGGATCACCTGTTGAGAAAGAAAAAAGAAAACAAGCAGAAGAAAACAAGAGCAATAGAATAAACAACATCACGATGATCTATGTGAATATAACAGTAAATACTAAATATTAAACATTATTGTGCAGCACGTAAGATCGACAGCGCACAGTGTGCTTTGAGGTAGGAGCCAAAAAGGGTGTAGTTTGTGTGTGTGAGCACCCGTGTGTACACCTGTGAGCATGAGCGCCCTTGTATTTAAAAGGTTCCTTCATGTAATGATCTGCTAGAGGGTGTGGGGGGCCACTGCCCCGTCCTCCCGGGCATGAAGCAGGTATGGAGGAGATCCAGGCTCCGGACATCCAGAGGCCCCTAGAAGACAAGAGACCAAGGAAGACCAACAGAGGGGCAGCCGCGCCACTATCCCAGAAAGAACTGAGGAGAGCCCCAGATGAGGGGTCACTCAGCAGCCGCGGAGCAGAAGCCAGGGGGGTTGCAGTGACGTGCCCGTGAGCTCCGCCGGCAGCCAGCTGTGCCAGAGTGACCAAGCCCCAGGCCGAGAGGCCGAGGGCACCCCACCCCCGAGGTAGCCCGACTGAGCCCCAGGCTCCAGGCCCCGATAAGCAGCCACCAAGGAGTGAGCCGGTGTGTACCTGGACGCCCATCCCCGGACACAAAGAACCACCAACGCACCGATGTCTGAGGGCGTCTGCCACCGGCAGGGAAAGTGGTGGGGGAGATAGGCCTCCAAACCTTGGAGGGCCTGAGATGTCCCCAGAGATGTCCCCAGAGAGGTGGCGTCCGATACCCAACCTGACATATAGACACAGACATACAGGCACACACAGATACAAACATCCATTCCCACCCTCATGCTCTCATATGCAATTACTCCACACTCAACCAACGTGGAGACAGACATAGAGAGACACTGTACACACAATCACACTCCCCAAGCGTACTCTAAGAACCGGGTCTAGGTACCCTTGCCCCTGGAGGGGGAAACTGCACACACACCCAGGTGGTGTTACCCTTTTCCCTGCAGTGGGGAGAAGCAGACCGCGCCAACTCTGCAGCAGCAGGGAGGCCCCACATTCCAGACCCCAGTCGGACGGCCAACTCCTCCTCGTAGTCCCCCCCGCTCCAGTAGGCCGCAGAGAACGGGGGTGTGAGAAGACTCCAAACCTCCCTCCACCCGCTCATATGTAGTGTTGATGCATGTGTGTTCTAAGGTGCATTTAAAACCCAGGAGGGCATGGAGCTACCTGTCAGTAAAAAAAATTCTGTATTTCAATCTGCCGCAGCAACTGTGAGAAAATTCGACGTCTCACAGATCTTCCTTGCGGTTCTTCATCTGTGCTTTCTTTCTATCAGTCTATATACTGGACATGACTAACCTGGAAGGGAAGCGTGTATTTCAAGAGAAGTGGAAGCCACTGGATCAGACTGACTTGCATGCTTATATTGGAATTCTGATATTAGCTGGAGGTCCAAGGGAGAAGCAACTGCAAGTCTATGGAATGAAGAGAATGGAAGGCCAATCTTTCGAGCAACAATGTCTTTGGAGACATTTCTCAAGATATCTCGTGTGATCAGATTTGACAACCGTGAAACCAGAGCTGGTCGACGTGAAAGAGACAAACTTGCTGCAATCAGAGACATATGGGATAAATGGGTGAAAATTCTACCTTTGTTGTACAGCCCTGGTCCCCACGTTACTGTTGATGAGCGCCTTTTCCCATTCAGGGGTCGCTGTCCTTTCCAACAGTATATGTCCACCAAGCAGACCATGTATAGCATCAAAATATGGGCCTTGGATGCAAAATCTAGCTATGCATGGAATATGCAAGTGTACACTGGAAAGCTACCTGGAGGAGCATCTGAGAAGAACCAGGGGATGCGTGTGGTGCTGCAGATGAGTGAAGGGCTGCAAGGGCATAACATCACCTGTGACAATTTCTTTACATCCTACTGGCTTGGAGATGAACTTCAGAAGAGAAAGCTGACTATGGGAACAATCAGAAGAAATAAGCCTTAACTTCCCAGTGAAATTTTGAAGATGCAGGGAAGATCTCTGCATTCCTCATTATTTGTTTTCACTGAGAAAGCACCAGTTGTTTCATATTGCCCAAAGAAAAACAAGAATGTTCTTGTCATGAGCATAATGCACACAGATGCATCTCTGAGCACAAGAGATGACAAAAAACCACAAATTATCCTAGACTACAGCTCCACCAAAGGAGGAGTAGACAATCTTGAAAAGGTCACAGCAACATACAGCTGCCAGCGCAAGATAGCTCGTTGGCCCTTGGTAATTTTCTACAATATTTTGGATGTGTCTGCTTACAATGCCTATGTCCTGTGGACTGAAATCAACCAACATTGGAACGCGGGTAAATTGTACCGACGTCGCCTTTTCCTGGAAGAACTGGGCAAAAGCCTTGTCACTCCCAAGATCCAGATGTGAGTCAGACCAGCTCGATCCCCAGCAGCAGCAGCTGTCATTGAAAAGGTCAAGTGTGCACCATCCAACCAATCTGCAGTGGATTCAGTGGAACCAGGTATAAAGAAACGGAAAAGATGCCAGGTCTGTCCCTCACGAGACGACATTAAAACAAGCACTGTTTGTGAGAAATGCAAGAAGTACATCTGCAGAAAGCACACAGTTACATTCTGTCCATCATGTGGACAAAATTGAAAATGTTGAACACTGAAAAACGGAAAAAATCGGGCAAGTAAAAAAGAAATGTGTAAAGAAGGGAAAACTTTTACTAAATTGTTCTTAAAAAGAGTTATGGTAATTCAAACTGTGTTGTATGTCTGTGTTCTAAATGTTTTTCTAATGGAAAATAAAGTTGCTATTGATTTATTGCAGTTTTAAAATTGAGAGGTGGGCAACGACGCCAGGGGTGAGGTGTACACCCTGATGGTCTTTAGGATTCCGTGTAGCGTGCCCACCCCCAAGATCCTATATGTATGTGTTATGAGAGTGTGAGTAATGTGAATGTCTAAGTTGTGAGATAAAATTGAGGCACAGGCAGCTAGAAGGGGACAGAGGGGGGGGGATGCCTCCCCTGCACCCTGGTGACACACCTTTACCCCAAGGCCCTGCATGTCTGGGTGATTGTGGTGGAGCTGGAAGAGGGAGGCAGCTGGAGATGGGGAGGGAAGGAAGGGAGGGGCAAGTGACCCCTCCCTGGGGCCAGCTCCCCCGCTGACCCGAGTAGGCACCCCCATACTCTGCAACCCACCAGGGAAAGGGGCCCAGGCCCATCCGGACCGGGGCCCAGTGCAGCAGCGCCGCCCGGCCCCACAGAGCGAGTGAGTTCCTGAAGAGAGGAAAGCTCCTGCAAGATGTAACAGCCTCCCCCACCAGTTGAAGAGCCCCCCAGGTGGCTCGATACACTGGCGGTACCCTGCGCCAGGGCTGGGCCCCCATACACCCACCCGCCCACAACTCCGGCAACACACCAACCAGGACCCAAGCCCCCGAGGCCCGGCCAGGGCCCCAGCCCAGAGACGGAGCGCCCCCAGAACCTCACGCCCATCCCGGACCCACCCTGGGGCAGCCAGGCTACCAGGTCAGTAACCCACGTCTGTCAGCACAGACCCTCCCCTAGCCCCGCTGCACGCAGCTACGAGGAAACCGTCACCTAAGAGCCAACAGAGCCCCTAATAGGCCATGACCGCTACCCCGGGTTTAGCCCCCCAAGGAAGATACTGCTGGGGAACCCCCGACACCCTAAGCCTGTCCCTACCTCCACACCAATCACAACAGTGAAGGCGGGACCAAACTATGACCCCCCACCCCCACTAGGTGATGGAGCTGATCAAAGGAGCCCAGAGCAATTGATCTGATGTGGTGGCAGAGGCTGTATCAAGACTAATGTAATCTAATAGATAATTTCTATATTGGTTAGAATTAAGATAATTTTAATTTTCCAGTTCATGAGGACTGTTTTCTTGGCAATGCATAGGGCAGTGAAAACCATATGGGCTATATTCTTTTCTGTAGTGACATTATCTAAGCTGCCCAACAAACACACTAAAGGGGAAGTTGGAATGTTACATTTCAGACACTTTGATAAGTCTTCACATATCTCGCGCCAAAACTTCTGAACTGGTGGACAGAACCAAAGAGCGTGGATATAATTGTCCGGTGAATTGGTTTGGCAGTGTGAGCAGTTGTTGGTAGACGTAAAGCCCATCTTGAACATCCGATGACCTGTATAGTGCACTCTATGTAGTATTTTGTATTGAATTAATTTAAGACTGGGATTTCTAATTAGATGAAAGGTTTTTAAGCAAATCTGAGACCAGAAGTTTTGGTCTGAGTTAACTGATAAATCCGCTTCCCATTTTGCAATAGGAAGTGATGTTGATTCATCTGTTTTAGAAAGCATTCTGTATATTTTGGATAGTAATTTGGGGGTTTTAAGAGTAAGAAATTGAACCACACTTGGTGGTGTTTGTAGTTCAACTTGACCCGGTTTAAATTTCTTTTTTACTATGGATTTAATTTGTTGATATTCTAAAAATCTTTTCTTGTTGATCCCATATTGTGTAACTAGTCTGTCAAATGAAATAAATTCTGTTCCTTCTAGTATATGTTCTAAATATTTGATTCCTTTACCACTCCAATCTGAAAAGTTTATCATATTATTGTTTTGTAATATGTCAGGGTTGTTCCAGATAGGTGTACGTTTGCATGGGATTAATGAAACTCCCACCATGCTGTCAGAGAAGAGCTGATGCTGATGCTTTTGAAGCAAGTCTAAGGCTACGTTCACACTGCAGGCGAAAGCACATCAAATCCGATTTTTCTGACCCTATGCGACCCATATCCGATCATGGTATGACAGTGTGAACGGCACAAATCCGATATTTTCAAATCCGATCTGGGTCACTTTCGTATGTGGTACTGAATCCGATACATATCCGATGTTTTAGAAAGCGACTGCTGTTTGAACGGTCATGTCACATTAAATCCGTCTTTTACATCACTGACACAAGACAGACGCCAATTATCAGCGCCGGAGAAGCGCCCGAGAAGACATCGCGAAGGCTTCCTGGCCATCCAGTGTAGATGTCAGTGAAACTGTTGGGAAGACAACGTGAACATTTTATTTGTACTGTATAATCTGCAGATTCTGACAGAAATCTGCAGCTATCCTTTGAAGCACCACTCCTCTAAAACAGCAATAAGGATAATTATTAGGTTATTTACATTATTATGTAAATAACAAAATTACTTAAAGCAAAAATTGGGAAACGTAAAGTCCGAAGTCTTTATATTAAGGGCCATCAGTCAAACAATACTGTTTGCTCTGGGTCTAAACAGAGCGCGTTGTTGTGTGCGGGCCGCTTTGAGCGGTCACACTAGAGCGCGTTTGCTGTCACATTTTATTTGTAGTGTGAACAAGCAGACAAAAAATTCGGATTTGATCAAAAAAATCGGAATTGAGCATTAAGACCTGCAGTGTGAACGTAGCCTTAGTGTGCAGAACATTACAGAGGGAACTGCATGTTACCCCACTTGGCAAACATGAACAGTACCAGGAGACAATGGCATTGCATCCTTTAGCAGAGCACGTCGACAGCTGCACTACTGACATCGATGGTTCATTTACCACGTGTAAATAAATTCATATGTTACTAATTTTTTGGCACAGGTCAACAAAAGTTCGACTGTAACACATAAAATTTAGTGATTATAAAAAGTGATTTTAATGAAACATAAAATCCTAGAAAATGTTTAAAATTAGAAAAAGCATGAATAAAACTTTACATTTAGTATCTTTAATGTTTCGTTTTATACAACTTATTTTTTTATATTTAATTATGGTTGTGGTTCGTGTTGTTTTGGAAACCAACAATAACAACAACAACAACAGTAATAATAATAACAATTTTAATAATAATGATCTGGCCGGATATCTCTGTGTGCAGTTGTTGGTGGGATCTCTCCCACAGACCAAAGACAGTCAGTGGGGTTAGAGTGGTGACCCCGCCTCTCGCCCTGTGGTCTGTGGCAGCTGCAACCACCTGTGAGAGCCAACCAATCAGAAACAGGAGAGGAGCTAACCATGTTTGTTTCAGACACAGGATGAAGATGGAGTCTGCGGCTTGAATAGAGCTCTGGCTGAGGTGGAGATGGTTGATGCACAAACGACTCTCTGAAAGCAAGAGCACAGATTTAAACCATGAAAAATGGAGGTGATTGGCTCAAAGGCATCTGGATAGAAGATGACTGGACGAGAGAAGCAGCCGAACACCCAAAGCAGGAAGAGGGATTCCAGATCTCACTTATTGAACTTCTGCTTGAGCTTCATTACAACAAACAATCATCATTGTGAAATGGGATGCACACAGAGCTTCCTAGAGTGCAGAAATGAGCTGGAAACGAAAAGAATACTTCTATTTTGAATCTTTCACTAAAATAAAATCAGCGTATTTTTGTATTTTATACCTGAAGCAAGTCAAACACACACAATATGTCGGATCAGACGACTGCCAACAACCACAACTGAATACAAATACTACTGTGAAGTCAGCTAAAGCCCAGCTCTCTCTCTATGAGTGTGAAGCTCTCTCGCTCTCTTTTTAAAGCTCACGTGTGCTGCTTTGGAACATGCCAACAAACACACGAATCCACAAGAGGAGCCAAAGTTCATGGAGTGAAATAGGAGTCAGAGCAGACCTCGTCACGCTCCACTCCACCCACACGTTTAATCAAACTCCCACACCATTCTGCCCTCACGGGCGAGCACAGGGTTGAGAGGTGCTTCTTCTTTTTTCTTCTCCTCGTTTTAAGTGTTTGACACTGAATATTTTAGACAGTGGATCAGCAGCCTGAGAGTGGAAGGACGAGAGGAACAGAGGAGAGGGAGGCTTTACACACAAGGCACGAGTGTTTGAATCACACGGCCAGAGTGGAGTTTACAGGAGTGTGTGTGTGTGTGTGTGTGTGTGTGTGTGACGTTTTAATGTGACTGATGCTTTGTTAAATTATGGTAAATACAACCACATCATTATATTTCAAAAGGCTCACGTCCCATGTTTCCATACAACATGAAACATCACACTGCTGGGAGCTGCTGCCACACACACTGTGTCAGAGGCTTGTTGTTAGCTTGTTAATGTTGCTACACACCGGTCTTGCTTTCATAGCCAGTCGCTCCTTAGTTTTTGTTCTCTTCATTGTAGAGAAAGAGACTGCTTCAAGCACACACTTCACAGGCCCAGAGTTCATGTAAATGTCTGTAAACATCTGGAAATGAAATATTAGCCTGTCTCCTTTTTAGTTACATTATTAATAAAATGTTAGATTTAAAAATGCAGCAGAAGAAGGTTTCATAGGAGTGTCATGTGACCCAGAGTCCACATTATTATCCACAGCTACGTTCAGCCTGGAGAGAAACCGTGCTGCCTGTGTGCACCCTGCATGCACATCTGCAGCTTTCAACACTCCTTCATGGCTGAAGTCAGATTATTAACTCCTAATATCACACATCAAAGAGATTGCAATGAAAAATTCTCAGGAGAAAAATTAAACTTAAATTTGAACTCATTAATAATAATATGCCAAATGTTATCATTTGGCTTCAGCAAATAAATATGAGACTATAAAATGTATGAGAGTTAAAGCCATCTGCAGCTAACAGGTGAAGAGAAACAAGAAGCCTTTTGTCTCTGACTGCAAGACAAGTTTGAAAGTTCATCACAAACCGAGATGAAAAGCTTGTTCATACAGATTAATTTCTTTCATAGACGTTAGCTGTGTTTGCAGTATTTCACACATATCTGTGAATGAATGTCAGCAAACTGAGATATGAGCCACAAACTGGTGAACTGAGATTACTCACAGTTTGTGATTCTCAGTAATTCATCTCTGGTGCGTTTAATCTGCCATCGATGCCGGACTGTTGAGAAGCATGCTTTGTTAAAGTGCAGAAATGGTATTAATTACAAGTTTGATTTTAGAGTTACTGTACAAAGACCTGTGGAGGGACTGTTATTAGCAGATGTTTAATATTTAATGATGCTGTCAACCACCTCCGACATCCATCACGCACTGACCTGGAAAATGCTGGCAGCACTGTGAGAGTCATGTTTGTCATTCCTCTGGTGCCCACAGTCCTGAGGGGACATGCTGGAGGATGTAGATGTGGATCATCACCAGTGATGGGAATAACGGCGTTACAAGTAACGGCGTTACTAACGGCGTTACCTTTTTCAGTAACGAGTAATCTAACTAATTACTATTCCTATTGTTACAACACCGTTACAGTTACTAACAAGGAAACGCGGTCCGTTACTATTTTTCAACAAACAGACGGTTGAAGCTGTGTTCAGCTTACCGCATTTTATATCAGCTGCACGGAAGTAGCTGTAAGTAATCTGGACGCTACAGCTTTAAGCAGCTGCGCGCTCCCGCAGACGGCAATCACGATCACAACACCTGGAGCTCAGGGGGCAAAACAATCGCATGAGTGCTGCTGTTTGACTGAGGAAGAATAAAGTAGTCGTGATAAGCCAATCACATGACCACTTAAAGATGACAAAGCAACAAGGTGATATATACCAGTTTATAAATTGTGTTGATAGGCCACGTAAAACCAGAGTCATGATAAACAATATATACGTGGCGTTTTTTCCTCAATAGTTTCGTCACGTTTACTGTCTAAGGACAGCACAGCGAGACCTCTCTGATTATGACCAAAAAATAAAAAAACGGGAAGTTTTAGGAGTGACGGCGAGAGAGAGAGAGAGAGAGAGACAGTAGAAAGAGAGAGAGCGAGTTTTGAGATGTGAGAGATTTGTGACGTTTAGCGTGTTTGGAGTGTGTAGTTAATGTGTTGTCATGTGTAGTTAGTGTGTAGTGTTGTGGATAGTTTTGTGTTGTGTGTCAGAACAATGAGGCGACTGCTGTCTCCAGGTAGAAACAGGAGTGATACACCTGCTGCTGTCAGACCTGCAGGTATCAGGCTGTGATGTTCTCCTTTATAGTGGACAGAAATGATTTTTTTGGAGTGGCACAAATAATTTGTGTGGCATCTTATTGAAGAACAGCTGATTGTTCTGTAAATAGTTTGAAATGGTTATTTTAAAAAGGGTAAAAGGTAAATGGCTGCAAATAACTTTGTTGTTTGCAAAACTTGTGCATAGGATTTTAAAATTTATATTTGCATTTAAAGTTATGAAATATGATTCATTAAACAAGTTTATGGTTGTTACAGTAAAAATATAACTTTTTCTACTCTGATTTTATGTTTTTTGTCTTATTTTAGATCAATTGTGTCAATACAGTATGTCAAAATGAAAACATAACTGTAAATTCAGACACGTGAGGTTGTGCTGAAAATAATGATACCAAACAAGGCAAAGTAAATAGTTTTTAAAGGTGAAATGTGGAGGGAAAATCAAAAGTAGTTAAAAATGGCCAATTATACCCTGGACCCCAGAGGGTTAAACGTTTTTTAAAGTAACGCAATAGTTACTTTTCAAGTAATTAATTACTTTTAGAATATTGTAACTCAGTTACTAAGTCAGTTACTTTTTTGAAGAAGTAACTGGTAACTATAATTAATTACTTTTACAAAGTAACTTGCCCAACACTGATCATCACCACACCACATGGATCCCCACCGTGTGTCTGCTGTGATCATCTGCAGTCCTTGGTGCTCCACATCTTTCTTCTGTTGTTGTGTTATTGTTATAGACCAGTCGTTTTGTGTAGAATGACTGGTGGGACGGGGCAAGTCCTCAAGATTTATTTTAAATATACATACATTAAAAATTCTTTACCACAAGATCACCGAAATTCAGTTTAAACCAGGTTTTTGACTCTGAAGCCTCACTTTATCTGCCTTGGTGCAGCTGCCGTACCATACCGTGATGCAGTAGGTTAGCAGGCTCTCAATGGACGAGCGGTAGAAGGTCAGCAGCAGGTTGGAGTTCAGCTTGTACTTCCTGAGGACTCTCAGGAAGTGCAGCCGCTGTTGGGCCTTCTTGATGACCGCTGAGATGTTTTCCGTCCAGGAGATGTCAGCAGAGATGGGGACACCAAGGAACCGGAAGATGTGGACCCTCTCCACACACTCCCCATTGATGTAGAGGGGGGCCAAGTCGGTGCTGTGTCTCCTGAAGTCAACAATGAGCTCTTTGGTTTTCTTGGTGTTCAGTGCCAGGTTGTTTTCTGAACACCATGCTGCCAGCTTCAGGACTTCCTCTCTGTACTCTGCCTCGTCTCCCTTTGAGATGAGTCCGACTACCGTGGTGTCATCAGCAAACTTGATGATGAGAGTGTTGTTGTGGGTCGGACTGCAGTCATGGGTGTAGAGAGAATACAGGAGGGGGCTCAGCACACAGCCCTGTGGGGAGGCGGTGCTCAGTGTGCGAGTGGAGGAGAGATGAGGGCCGAGTCTCACAGTCTGGGGCCGGTTTGTGAGGAAATCCTTTATCCAAGCACATGTGAGAGGAGGGAGGCCAAGAGTGACCAGTTTGCTGATGAGGATGTCCGGGATGATAGTATTAAAGGCTGAGCTGTAGTCCACAAAGAGCATTCGGACGTAGCTCTGCCGCTGCTCTAGGTGACTCAGCACAGCGTGGAGGGCTGTGGCGATGGCGTCTTCTGTGGATCTGTTTGCACGGTATGCAAACTGGTGGGGGTCGAATTCTGGGGGGAGGTAATCCTTGATGTGCTGAAGGACTAGTCTCTCAAAGCATTTCATGATTACCGGTGTGAGGGCCACAGGGCGGTAATCATTCAGGCTGGAGATGAGAGACTTCTTCGGCACTGGGATGATTGTGGCTGATTTTAGACAGGATGGGATGGCTGCCTGATCCAGTGAGAGGTTGAAGAGTCTGGTGAAGATGAGAGTGAGCTGGTGTGCGCATGCTCTTAGTACCTTGCCAGGTACTCTGTCTGGACCGGCCGCCTTCCTGGGGTTCACTGCTAGGAGCACACGTCTGACATCGTGCTCCGTTACAGTGAGTGGAGCGGTGCAGGAACCAGGTGAGGATGAGGATGGGAGCAGGGCTGAGGCAGATGAGTGCTGCTGTTGTGGTGTTTCAAAGCGGGCGAAGAAGCTGTTTATTTCCTCTGCCAGCTGCACACTCGGATTTTCTGTTTTCGCAGTGCTGCCTCTGTGGTTGATGATGTCTTGCATTCCCTGCCACACCTCTCGTGTGTTGTTGCTGGACAGGTGGGACTCGATGTTCCTTTTGTGGTCTGACTTGGCTTTTTTAATCCCCCTTTTCAGGTCAGCTCGAGCATCCCTGTACAGAGCTCTGTCACCTGATCTGAAGGCGGCATCGCGGGCTTTGAGGAGTGAGCGGACCTCGCTGGTCATCCAGGGTTTTTGATTTGGGAAAACCCGAATGTTTTTGTCCACTGTCACATTTGCAGTACAGAACTTGATGTAGTCCAGAACTGATCCTGTGAAAGTTTCTAGGTCCTGGTGTTCAAATATGTCCCAGTCTGTCTCTGTGAAGCAGTCTTGTAGTTTGTGGAGAGCATTTTCCGGCCAGGTTGTAACAGTCTTTGTGGTGGGCCTGGCACTGCACCTGAGGGGGGTGTAGGCTGGGGAGAGCAGGAGGGAGAGATGGTCGGACTGACCGAGGTGGGGGAGGGGTATGGCTCTATATGTATGCTTGATGTTGGAGTAAACATGATCTAGAGTGTTTTCTCCTCTGGTGGGACATTTGACATGCTGATAGAACTTTGGGAGTACAGTCTTTATGTTGGCCTTATTAAAATCACCTGCAATAATATGAACACCATCCGGGTGGGCCCGCTGCTGTTCGTTAATGGTGTTCAGCAGGATAGAGAGCGCCGTGTTTACGTTGGCATCGGGTGGAATGTACACAGCCGTGATGATCACTACTGTTAGCTCTCTCGGTAGAAAAAAAGGCCGGCATCTTACCGACATGTACTCGAGGTTCGGGGAGCAGTGACTGTTTATAATTGTCCCGTTGTTGCACCAGCTGCTGGTGCTGAAGCTGGAGGCTGTACTTTAATGTTGTGGTACTTACATGGTTGTATATTTTCTGAGGTGGTAGTCATTGTGAAAACTTTAAGAACCACTGTTATAGATTGTGCTGCATCTGCTGATTCCAGCTGTATTCATTTAGCTGCTGAACAATGTTATCTTATCTTATCTTATCTTATGATAAGATAAGATGATTCTGTTCACAGAATCAACATTTTAGGATTTAATTACGTGAATGATTGAGCATGCATCAAGTTTTTAAATTCTTGATATTTCCCATTATTGCCCCTTAACGCTGATGGGGTAATGTCATCACTCGGCAGGCGGGCGAGCAACGTCAACACCAAAGTTTGTGAATGCTGTTTTTTTGTTTGTGAACTCAAACTTACTTCAAATTGATACGATAGCTGTGTCCTGTAAAGATTTCAGACGGGTTTGACTGTCAGTGACCTCGACCTCAAGGTCACTGTCAACATTCAAGTTTCCCGAAAATCTTGTGATAGAAATAGTTCAAGAAGGAAGTCTCCTAGAATTTTCAAATCAAATGAAAAATCTTGGATGACTTCAAATCTCTGTGAACTTGACTTCAAGGACAAGATAAGTTTTCTGAATATCTTGTGAATCTCATAGGTGTGTCTACAGGAGGCTCAAGGTTAGCACTGGTGGCTCAATTTCTTTTAGTTCATTTTTATTTATATAGCTCCAAATCAACAACAGGCAAACAACAGTTGCATCAAGGCACTTTATATATTCTGGCACATGTTGTTATTACATGGCATGATTAAGGTACACATTAGGCTGACATCTGGGGCCAGAGCTGAAACTGTTCTGGGCCAGCACAGGGCCAGCAGTGTGTCTGCAACTGGCCTTGTGCTGGTCCATGTGTGGGCCACCTCTGGCAAACCAGATCTGGGCCACCAAAGGGCCGTCATTCTTTGAGGTATGTGGGCCACGTGTAAGCACATTGTGTGGGCCAGATCAGGGCCATACCAATTTTGCTGTGTGGGTCTTATTACTTCAACTGCAGACAAGTTAGAAACAGTGCTTGTATTTTCCAGTACTTTGTGCTGCTGCTGCTGTTGTCACTTCGCTTTTGGTGGGAAAGACAATGTTTGGCTTGGGAAATAGCTAAAACAAGCATCATAAGCAGATGCCTGAACCACCTCAACTGGCACCTTTGGATTTTGTGGAGCAGCCACTCTACTCTGAAGCCCTTTCAGAATGTCAGTGTGCCTGCTCTTCCAAAAACAGAAGACCAGGAAGGCTCCAGGAGTCTGTGCCAACAGATCTCTGGAGCTGTGTGAAGTGCCCTCCTGCTTCCACCATCATCCCGGTCCCAAAAATTCAAACATCACAAGATTAAATAATTACACACCTGTGATCATGAAGTCCTTTGAAAGACTAGTCTTGAGCCACCTGAAGGATATCGGAGAACCCCTTCTGGACCCCCCACAGTTTTCCTACTGGGCAAACAGGCTGGGGAGGATGCTGTCAATATAGGACTGCACTACATCCTACATTACCTCAACCCACCTGGGACATACACCAGGATCCTGTTCATGGACTTTAGCTCAGCCTTCAACACTATAATCCCAGACATCGTCCACCAGAAGCTTACTGTTCCCACCTCTACCTGAACTTCCTGACAGACGGGAAGCAGCATGTGAGGCTGAGGAGCATCATATCCCACACACAGAACATCAGCACCAGCCTCCTCCAGGGGTGTGTTCTCTCCCTCTGCACCAGGGGTGTCGAAGTCCAGGTCTCGAGGGCCAGTGTCCTGCAGGTTTTAGATCTCACCCTGGGTCAGCACACCTGAACCAAATGATTAGTTCATTAGCAGGCCTCTGGAGGACTTCAAGACTCCAAAGGCCTATTGAGGAGGTCATTTAGACTTTTAAATCTGCTGTGGTGGATCAAGGACACATCTAAAACCTGCAGGACACCGGCCCTCGAGGCCTGGAGTTCGACAACCTGTGCTCTACACTAATGACTGTGCGACAACCTGTGCTCTACACTAATGACTGTGCCTCAGTAGAACCAGCTCTGAAACTCCTGAAGTTCACGGATTGCAGCTCCTATTCAGAACGGAGACGAGTCCGCGTACAGACAGGAGGTGGACCAGCAAGTCCACTGATGCAGTCAGAACCATGTTGAGCTGAACCTGCTCAAGACTGTGGAGATGATGGTGGACTTTTGGAGAAACTCTCCTCTTACAATCCTCAACAAACAGTACCCAATGTGTACCATCTTTTCATAGGATTTGAGGTGGTCCTCACACACACTCTGACTGAGAGAAGGCCAAGCAGAGGTTGTACTTCCAAACCAGGAAGTTCAACCTGGTCATCTTCTACACTTCCATCATCCAGTCTGTCCTATGCACATCAATCATTGTCTGATTCGGCCACAAAGCAGGACAGGGCCAGACTGCAATGGACAGTCAGGTCAGCAGATCATCTGTGCTGATCTTCCCTCCACCAGGGATGCGTCCAGGGCTGTATGTAGTGCCAATAAAAAAAAACATTTCTTTCCTTGTATTTGTGTACAAACTTGGCTTAATAAAGTTGATTCCAATTCACTTAAAGAAGCAGAATGTGAACATAATCCACTGAGCAAATAGGTTAGTGGCATCACTACACAGCTGGGAAAACTGCTTTGTAAAATCTGAATGTCACTTCGAGGAGACACACTTGGTACAGTATTGCAGTGAATCTCTCTTTGTGTCAAACTTGGGTGAAACTGTTGTTCTCTTCTAAGCATCTCTGTCAAGTTCTCTATGTAAATGAGCTCTCTATATTGCCTCTATCTTCTGCTCTCTGTCCCAGAACAAGGTGGGAATCCTCCGCAGGGATCCAAGTTACTTCTCTTGTCAGAAAACAGACGGGATCATTGCTTTGTTCTGCAGCCCTGTTATCTTTGGCTGTGTGATAAGGAACTCCACAGAGTTTCCCTATCTGGAGGAAGAAGAAAGACAACCCCAAGGTAAGCTCAGATTATGACATGAATTTATCATTGCCATCACTTCTATTTACACCGGCTTTGTTGCTGCTTGCATGCACTCACAGTGAGACAAATGTGTATGCTTGTTTGCTCATGTGTCAGTGCAAGCTTAGATGAACACATTAGGAGGATGTGTCAATAACATTTCATTAATTACACCAGAGAACTCCGCAGACTTCTTGACGAATCAAAAAAAACATTTTCACTGTAGGTTAATGGATTCTAAAATATTTGATTATCATGTTGCTGCCACACCCTGTAGCCTGTAGCAAAATCCAAACTCCTGAGTTCTAACAACATTGATGTAAAATGAATAACATACTGTTTCCTTCTCAGTAAATAGCTCTCAACCCAGCGTCGATCCCACTGTCATCATCGTCACACTAAATAAAGGAGTATCTGTTAGAGGGAAAAGGTAATCCACCCCTGCAGTACAGCTATGGGGACTCAATTCTGTTTTGTGAGTTGTGGCACTGGGATATTAATATACAAGGAAACACAATACAACCTTACACATTTGCTCATTTTCCAACAATAGTTTACATCTGTGCCCACACTGTCCCAACATAAATAAATAAAGATTTAATAAGTAAGAGTACCTGTTTGGAGTTTGAAGCATCTTCAGGCTCGAAATTAAAATGAGTTCCCTTATTTGTATCACATTTTTTTCTTCAACTTCATCTACTCTGTGTCACAAACATTACAGGAAAAGGAGAGAATGGGTCGCCAACCGTCACACCAGAGGAACACGAACCAAAAGGCAGACGAGTCCTGACGGTTGATTACACTAGGCTGAAGCCGCAGGATTCAGCCTGCGGCTGTGGTAACGAGAATCAGAGGCATAATAAATCCTCTCACCTGTGCAACGGGCCGATCAGTAGTCCACCTGAAAGGCCGAAGAAAGAAGAACAACCGAGAAGGAGATCGCCACGTCAACACAAAGGAGTGGTAACAAATTAAGGAGAAAAAGAAAGGAGAAAATTTATGTAAAAGAGCAAAAGTTTATGCTAAAAATATAAATCTCACACAACACAATGCACTCACACGAATCAGATACACGTCATGGGACACGTGAAGAGAAGAAATTGGTAAAAATGCTCCTCACAACCACATGCTTGCTATATCAGATAGTATTACTTATGGCCGTGTGTTTTCTTGTGTATTTCTTGCAGACCGCCCCACGTGACCTGTCTGAACACGGAGGCCAGTCCAGCCCACCACCAACTGAGAAACTGAATACTGGGATGTGGCCATGGAAAAGACCAAAACGTGAGGTGTCAGGTAAAAGGGATGATTGTCTCAAGTTGTTACTGCGATAGTAATGTTTAACGCTCATAAGAAGGCTCATAGGATCGATAAACCAGATGAATTAGACTTCGTGCAATATCCATGACATCAATCAAAAAATCAGCCAGCTGTTCTTCTGCTATTACCATAGTTGTGCGATATTCATAGGGAACATCCACTGTTTCACAGGAAATAAAAACCTCTATTGCAATACCTTCAGGTACTGGTCTTAAACTAACTGCCACAAATACTTCGGCTAAATTACCCTCCAATTCGGACCAAGGGATGTCAGGACCATCCATTGGTTATATATATTTAAAAGGGGACCCTGCTCAAATCTTCCTCTCTATTTTCTCAATATTTTAACTTAACATTACCTCCTATCTCATTCACTCTTCGAGTTCTGGATCAGTGCACACGAGTGTCCCAGTTTAAATTTAAAAGAGGAAGTCACACTCAATACCACCCCATGAACAAATGTCTGTGTGTGTGTATTTGTGAATTTCAAACACAGCAAAATAAACATTATTGTCACAAAATATGCCAGCAAGATTGTTCTTTATGTTCTATTCCCAAGTTTCCTAGGTTTCACTGGGTTAGACAAACTTCAAGACCTGGGCCTCTGCCAGACACTGAGACATGCAATATTCTAATATAATGTAGTGGGCAAATATGTATCGTAAAAATGATCTTATTTTACCCGCAAACAACAAACAAACACAAAAACAACCCTGCAGGGATTCTCACATATCTGGTTTGATATGTGGTCAGGTGCCAGGCAAGTTTGGAGGCCATGGTGGTCCAGTCTGTTTAAGGTTGCCTACTGGGACACAGAATGTCACCTCATTAGTAGTGAAGGAGCCTGAGCTAAACCACAAGGTTGAGAGATGCTGGCGAGATGTAGTGGGGTTCACTTCAACACAGTGCTCTGGAACTAGTCTCCTGGACTGGGGGCTAGACTGTGTTCCAGTCCAGAGTTGCCCTTGGTGACAGTCGGCATTTCGGGGTGAGTATAAATAGAGCTCAATAGACCATGTTCCCCTCGTAGTGATAATACCCAAAATAGATGGTGGACACCAGAGGTAAAGGGAGCCATCAAGCTGAAGAGCAGGTCCTGCTGGGCTTGATTAGCCAGTGGAACCTCAGAGGCAGCTGACAGGTTCTGTTGAGCTGAGATGAGTTTAGCTCTGGAAGTTGAAGGAGAAACTCGGGTGTGGAAGGAGTCAGGTGAGGCTGTGGCACAAGACTTTCAGATGGCCCCAAAGTGATGTAGGGTGGAGATCTTAATACCACGTGCCAAAGTAGTACAGTGCAGCTCCCCAAACTCTATTCCCACATAAGTCAATTATCTAAGTAATAGTGTTACATCCTTACTGCATACGGTCTGGATACTGTGGATCACCTGAAAAAGAAAACCTCAAATCAGAAGTACCTTGATCTTCATCTATCCTGAAAAAAGAGTGTGTTGTTCTAAGAGGAAAAAACATTGTAAAAATAGGACATCTGTCAAGACACGCTGTGTGGCAGGCAGGACTGGACCCAAATGCAGGACTTACAGACACAGAGGGATGAACTTAAATGGGCAGCTTTATTGCACTGTGCAAACACTCAAAAAATAAACTCACGAAATGCAAACCTAAACTGGAAACTAAGGACTTAAACACTAGGAAACTAAGAGAAAGGAACTAGGAGCGATGGAAACCAGGAATCTCACACAGCACATGGAGACATCACAACAACGGGCAGAGGGAAACACAGGGGTTACAAACACAAAGGATCACGAGGCGATGTGACACAGGAGGGGAATCACACACAATGAGACAGGGAGGAAGCAAAACTGAGTACACTGAACACAGTACAAGGAACTATCAAAATAAAACAGGAAACATGAGACATTCACAAAGATGCAGACTTGACACTGAGACATGCACGAACATAGAGACAAGGGGGACTCAACAGGAAACGAGGCACACCGGGACAGAGACTATTGTTGTGTTTAGCAGTTTCACCCCAGTTCTTTTTATTCCTCAGGCCTCCAGAGACGACACCGGAACTCAGTTTTATAGAAGCGACCCCCATTGTAAACCCCCCATGGTGTGTCGTAAACCTAAAACTGTGTTTGTGTATGTATGTGCGAACACGTGAGTCCACGTGTGTGTGTGGGTACCTGTGTGTGTGCATGTGTATATGTGTCTATGTGTCTCTGTATATGTGACTTCCTGATCGTCATAAAAGTCCACCTCCCCTCACCCAAGCTACACCAAACTCCTCTACAAAACATGGTTATAAGGTCACAAGCACTGAGACCCCTACTCTACATCCATTTGGCAGTTTCCACTCCTCTTGTTGTCTTACTTTTACAGCTAAGCATGTGTAGGGTCTCCTGCAAACCTACTTCTAAGTTGTGACAGTTATGAGCCTTTATTACATTCAGGGTAACAGACTTCTCCTCTCTTTCCTGTCTGTTCCATACAGTCCTAGCATCCCCCAACTGTAGCTTCCTGTCTCCTTTTATGACAGGCAGACCCCCATGGTCAATAAATTCCTCTCTCTGTACACAATTACACCCACACTCAGGCCTACAGCTAAAGCAACCTAAAACACACAGACATTCACAAACCCTTTCCTATTCCTCTGATCTACAACTGGACCCCATCATCTAAGCAAACTTAAGCACAATGAATCACAAACACAAATGGTGGGTCACCAGACCCAGGACCATGACATCATCACTGAATCTCTTTTGCCAGGCTGACACTAAGTCAAAGTTCTTTTGAACTGAGCATTCCTGTAACATTAACCAGTAAATGACTTCACAAATGAAAGTTTAACAACTACAGAAAACACAATCATAACCATCTCACAGGTGTATCATTATATATACAGCTACTTTCACCCGCCAGGGCCGCATAGACATCGGTGACCAGCATCAGACATCTGTTTCATTGGACTTTCATCGCACGCACAACATCCCAGATCACATAGCGAGACCAACGGGCTCCCCGTGGATTGTTATCGGGTCTAAGCGGCGGCGCAGACGGAGGGAGAGGAAGCAAAAGCGGGGCTGCAGGTCCGGCATCATGCTGAGGCCAAAAAACCAACCACACAAGCCACCTCTGCGAGCCTCTATCTCTTTTTTTTTTTTTTTTTTAACCTGTCCCGTTTGGTTCTTTTGCCATCAGAATTATTGTCTAAAGGCGAAGAAAGATGCCCAACGGATTTACTTTACCAAATGGACCATCCCAGCCTTGCCGTAATGGTCCATCTGAGCCTCTATCTCTCCAATGCCAGATCCCTCGTGCAAAACACGGATGACCTGGAACTGCAGCTAGTGGGAAATCGCTATGTTCGTGACTGCTGTGCCTTGATCATCACCGAAACCTGGCTTCACCCGGGAATACCCAATGCTAGCGTGCAGCTAGCAGGCCGCACTCTGCTCTGCTGGGACAGGACAAAGGACTCCGGTAAGAGCGGGGGGGGCGGCAGGGGGGCTCTATTTACGTGCATGAAAGCTGGTGCAACAACGGGACGATTATAAACAGTCACTGCTCCCCGAACCTCGAGTACATGTCAGTAAGATGCCGGCCTTTTTTTCTACCGAGAGCGCTAACAGTAGTGATCATCGCGGCTGTGTACATTCCACCCGATGCTAGTAAACACAGTGCTCTCTATCCTGCTGAACACCATTAATTAGCTGCATCGCTCCACTCACTGTAACAGAGCACGATGTCAGACGTGTGCTCCTAGCAGTGAACCCCAGGAAGGCGGCCGGTCCAGACGGAGTACCTGGCAAGGTGCTAAGAACATGTGACCACCAGCTCACTCTCATCTTCACCAGACTCTTCAACCTCTCACTGGATCAAGCAGCCATCCCATCCTGTCTAAAATCAGCCACAATCATCCCAGTGCCGAAGAAGTCTCCCATCACCAGCCTGAACGATTACTGCCCTGTGGCCCTCACACCAGACCAACCTGTTGCTGACCTTCTACTGCTCGTCCATTGAGAGCCTGCTAACCTACTGCATCACGGTATGGTACGGCAGCTGCACCAAGGCAGATAGAGCGAGGCTTCAGAGTGTAGCAACCGTGGCTCAGGGGGTTGGGAAGCGTATCTGCAACCGGAAGGTCGCCGGTTCGATCCTCCGGCTCTCTGTCCTGGTCGTTGTGTCCTTGGGCAGGTCCTTACTTACTGGTATTGGCCAGAGGGGCCGATGGCGCAATATGGCAGCCTCGCTTCTGTCAGTCTGCCCCAGGGCAGCTGTGGCTATGACAGTAGCTTGCCCCCACCAGTGTGTGAATGAATAGTGGCATTGTAAAGCGCTATATGAAATCCAATCCTTTAGTCAAGACAGCACAAAAGATCATCGGCTGCCCTCTCCCCCCCCTGATGGACATTTATTCCTCCACTCAAAAACAGTTTCTTCCCTGATTCCATAACCACCCTGAACTCATACATGCACTGATAACAGCCCCCCCCCCAATTTTTCCCATTTCCACTGTGCAATACCAAACTCTATGTGCAATAACCCAAACTGTATATACACAACACTATTTATTACATATTACTTTTTAAAAGTGGTTTGTATATTTGTACATTTTATATATTTTTTCTCTGTTAATACTGTCCATATGTGTATAGCGCTGCAGAACTGTGCAACCCCCCCAGCATGTTTGCACTGAGTATGAGATGCTCTGTATCTCATTGTACAACTGTATATTCTCCAAACCGTCATCGTGTCTATTACACTCCATTCATTCAAGATGTATTAATGCTTCAACCTTAGATATAATGAATCTATCTCTATTAATGGGCTACGTAACACCAGAGGTGTCAAAAGTATGGACATCATCTACTTAAGTAGAAGTACAGAAGTGTTAAAAAATACTCCAGTAAAAACTGAAGTACTGATTCAACTTCTTTACTCAAGTAAAAGTAAAAAAGCACTGGTTCTAAAATGTAGTCAAAGTAAGAACATAAAAGGTAGCTCTTTGGAGGACGTTTCTACCTGTGATTTTTGTGCAAAGCTAACTGAGCCTTGTGCTATATTAATGTAAAAATAAATAAACTTCATTTCACTCTAAATATTAATTCTAATAAAGATACTCAGCTTTATCATGAGCATAGAAGAAGAAGGACTATAAAAACAGCTCTGTGTTCTCTTGGCTCCACTGTAGAGGATGGCTTTGACTATGAACAGGATAATTAGTAGGGAGAGTATTTTCATGCAACCTTTAAATAGCACAGTTACTCCACCTCAGTTTGTTCTGCAGCACGTTTCACTAAATGAAAAAGCATAACGTCACATGTACAGACCCAGCATCTGATTTAAAAACATGAGGACTTACATGGAAGTGAAGCTAGCTCTCATTCTTCTCTCTCTGTCAAATACAGCAGCAGGACCTTTAGCTGCAACACAAACAGTTTGTGTGCTAATGGTCGTTAAACTGATAGAAACGTGGCATTTGAAACTGCCACTTAAAAAATATTACTCCCTTAATGCTCCTCTCTCCTCTTTTGTAGTGCTAGCTAGATGCAGAAGTAGCGCAACTGCAATTTATGGACAATTGCAGTCGTTAAATATCGATAAATACAAACACCGTCGCACTTTTAGCCCCTGACTTTGGCACGAGGCTTTGCCTCGTTCATCTCTTTTTACCTCGGGATTAATACATGCCTTTCATATGTTAGTGTTTAGACTCAAACCCGTTTGATGTTTCAAGGCCCACAGTGACATCTAATAATAATTCACGTCAAACTAAAAGTAACAAGCCCGTTTTGAAAATGCACGCAGTAGAAAGTGCATGGTTGAAGAGTTAGCTCATCACAGCACAGAAACAGCTTTAGTGAAGGTTACAAATGATCTTCTTATGGCTTCTGACAGTGGACTCATCTCTGTGCTTGTCCTGCTAGACCTCAGTGCAGCGTTCGATACTGTTGACCATAATATCCTATTAGAGCGATTAGAACATGCTGTAGGTATTACAGGTACTGCACTGCAGTGGTTTGTATCATATCTATCTAATAGACTCCAATTTGTCCTATTTGTTCATGTAAAAAGGGGGTCCTCCTCACACACAGAGGTTAATTGTGGACGACCATTTGTGTTTACACTAAACACACTTCCCTTACCCATTATTATTGAAGACATAGCATACATTTACTGCCCTTAAACACCGAGCTCTGGATAAGTAGAAGATGGATGGACATTATTAGTCATGTCATTGTGATTTGGGGATCAATGATCAGTCTGAAAAATCCTAGAATAAGCTGTGATGAAGGAGTGCACACACAGTTCAGTATCACAGAGAGAACAAACAGGGGATCCATGTCGGGCACAGAACACACTTCAGTTCTTTAGAAATGCAATAGAAGCTTTATCCAAATGTCAGCAAGCTTTTTTTGTCCCCACAAAGCCATTGTGCTGTTTGTACAGTGTCATCCTCTGCTCTCCCACAAGCCTCTGGGGCCTCGTCTTGACCACCTGGCAGGGGTTTCTGTGTTGGAACTGACCTTCTCCAGTCTCAGCACGCCATCCAGACCGGGGAATGAGTGATTTATTTCTTTTTTATCTTGACATCCTCAAAGCCATAACTGTTTCTATGTATATGAGGCCAGTTGATGCAGCCCTGATGGAAACAAGTCGTGCACCTGTGTGTCTTTGAAGATAAATCTGCTTTTATTCCAGCACTGTCACGTGTTTATACTTCTTTTCATCCAAACCTTTAAAAGCATGTAATCTCACCTCCAGATCTGTTTTAGTCCACTGATATCTGACGGGGGAAAAACAAGCAGTGTGACACGCTAGGTGAGGATCAAAGACTCCTTCACTTTAGAGAGAAAGAAAAAAATGTGGAAGCTGAGCTGGAATATTAAAAAAGCGATATCAGCATATAGCAACTCAGTTTCCCAAACTCTGCCTCACACTCCGATGTTTTCCTCACAATATCAGGACTCTGCTCCCTCAGTACAGTTATGGATGTATCGCGAGGTCTGTTTGCATCGTAGCCTGGAGCTCTCTCCTGCTAACGCTCTCAATGGATTTATCAGACACGCCATGCTTTTGAAGACTGTAAACCAGGGCTGAGCTTTTATGTCATGCAAAGCAGGAACGCCAAGTATAATCACACAGTTTATGATTAGTATACTAAATACTCTTTAAATTCACAAATTTGACCCACTTAGTGTATAATTGCACAGAGCAAGAAGCAAGATTTTCCTAAATGTGTTTTCACCAAAACGCCCCTCACATGGTTTGACTGAGCGAGCAAAGATATTGTTGTGCTGTTTGTTTTGCTTGGTTCATTCAGGAAGACAACAATCACTGGGCTGGAAGAACTGCATCAGTCCCTGCTATGCACTAATGGCTCCTGCAGCAGGCTGACATTACACAGCGTAATTACTAACAGAGAGGAAGGTGGCCACCACAGCTCATAATGTGACATTTACCCCAGTTTGTCCCTTTAAGTGTG
The DNA here is from genome assembly GCF_001858045.2 of Oreochromis niloticus. Taxonomy (NCBI): domain Eukaryota; kingdom Metazoa; phylum Chordata; class Actinopteri; order Cichliformes; family Cichlidae; genus Oreochromis; species Oreochromis niloticus. The sequence goes on from NC_031966.2 coordinate 747,463, forward strand.
ATTTTTGCTCTTTGGTGAATCTCAGCCAGGTCAAAAATGCAAAGCCAATGCAGGCTCCTTTGGACCACCATGCTGGTCCTACCGGGACACATGCTAAGCATGGTGTGAAGGTATAATGAACTTAATATTTAACTGGTATTTAATTGTTTTATGATTGTATTATAGGGGGTCTTGACAATATTAATTGCCCTGAGGTGACTGTAATTTCGTGCTATGTAAATCAAATTGAATTGAATTATTACATGGAGTGGGAGGAGCTACTGAGTGTGTCGGCAGGAGCTGCAGCTCCTCTTATATGACGGGCATGTTTTTACCTTGTTCTTTAACAAATTCCTCTCGAGATTTAATCAGATCAACATGATCTGTGCTCACTTTAATGTCCAGGCCTAAGTGTTGCCTTAAAGGGCGTGTCCATAGCACCATGGTGTTGTTGAATCCTCCTACAGTGGACAGGAAGTAACTTAGCTGTGCAAACAGCCAGTTAGACTCCAGATATCCATGTGACTGCATGAAACGCCTCGATCACACCCCAACGTACAGGAAGGTGTGAGTGACCTGTTATTGCTGCTTGCTGCTTTATTTTTGTGACTCAGTTGCAGAAAATATGACCAACAGGAAGTAAAATTGGTTAACAAACTATATGTAGAGGTAAAATTATCCACGGTCATGAGAAATGAGTGGACCGAGCGACTGGTCCAAACAAGTCATGATATGAAATGTCTGCTTTTTACCGACCGATGTCACACAGACACTTTAGGTGATCCAGGCCCGGACGTGTGTGCAAACATATAGATGTAGACGAGCTTCCACTTCACAGCCATGAGCTGCATTTGTGTGTGTAATAATGTAACTATATTCAAGAATAACGTCGTCCTCACAAAGCACAGTCCTGTTCGTTAGACACAGTGTTTATGTGTTTGTCCTCTGTTCATTCTAATGTGTGTGTGTGCAGCTGAAGTCTGAAGCTTGTCCCCTTTTCACTAAAACATAAATGCCACGCTGATTTGCATCTCCACTACAACCATTTGATGGTTTTTCCAGTACAGTGTGATGTATTGAAATGCATACTGAGAGATTTCGCACAGTGATGGGATGCATCAACGTGCCTCTCTCTGTTTGACAAACCTGGGGTGTTTCCAGCGTTCCAGCCCTACTTTGGTGCTTTATATGCAACATGTGATGACCTGAGTAAATGATGCTCACACTGAAAAGGATTTGATATTAACAACACTCATGGATAACAGGAAGTGAGCACACAGTTAGCCAGAGAAATGCATTCACAGGCTGAGTAACGATAGATGCACATTGACGGGAGTGGAAGCAGCTACCATCAGACAAGATGTGAAACAGTAGCTTTGTGATTTTTTGACAGGCTGGACTTTGATGTTCAAGTCGAGATGTTATGTTCACTCTTGGATTTTCAGTAATTACACCAAACGTGTTGTTGTTCCTCACTGAGACTGTGGACTGAGCTACACGGAAGCTGCCCATGTTTGGTTCCCAGCACTCTGCTGACAGTTCCACTGTGAGCTGGAACGTTGCTCTGAGTCCTTACTCTGATGTTATGTTAGCTGTGTTCATCTGGTCCAGTACTACTGTTGGAAATTACATTTATATGTAATTATTCCAATGATTTACATCTAATTTACACTAGACTGTCCACCGCCCAACCTCTCGCTTTACAAATAACTCCAGGCTCACCATATATCCAACACATCATCTGAAGCTTTCTGAATCTTTCCCAAATTATGAAATGTTAAATGGCCTGTATTTGTATAGCGCTTTACTAGTCCCTAAGGACCCCAAAGCACTTTACATATCCAGTCATTCACCCATTCACACACACATTCACACACTGGTGATGGCAAGCTACGTTGTAGCCACAGCTACCCTGGGGCGCACTGACAGAGAAATGTTAAAACTTACCCAAAGCATTTTGTCCTGAGGACATAACAGAATTTGAACTCTCACAGAGAATAATTCATCCATCCATCTTCTTCCCCTTATCCAAATCAAAGCAGTGGGCTAAATCATTCTGTCCAAACCAAACGGGGACAAGTGGGTCATACATTCAAACACAGTGAGTGGGAGTCGTTATGTGCCGGAGCTTATCATGTAACACTCCACACACACTTTCACAGTTTAAAATTATTCACAAAACTTATTTTACATCAGGACGACTCAACATGATGAATGAATCCGTATCAGGTGTTTGTCCGGGATGTAGGACAGACACAGGTAACCTCACCCACCTGTACTGGAAACGCAAGGATTCAAGAAGAATTAGCAGGAGACTGTCACATTCGAGATTCCCTGTAGCATTCCCAGGTCGGAGCACCCAGTCCAGCTCTATCAGGTGACATATGTTTGCCATTAGTGTGATAAGTATGGCTGGTTTCTGTTTGGTAGTAAATGTCTGGTCCTCTGGCCTAAAGAAATCAGTAACCAGGACTGTGTGTGTTCATTCATGTTATAACCTTCATTTAGAAACTTTATTTTGTCTTTACTTGTGTTATTTTTGTCTAATATTTAAATAAAACATTTAAGTGTGACAAATGTAGAAAAAAAATAGGAAATCAGGATGTGTGCCACCCACCCTGTATGTACATATATTCATACATTAAAACTGCATCTGCAACTAATCACATATTCGATTTATTTTCCAAGAACTGCAAGAATCCATCATCAGCACAGACCGAGAAACCTCTGCTGAAAGACACCGAGGTGATGAGTCCGAGGCTTCCTACCCCTGATGATAGACCAGGACACATTCAGCAGTGTGTGAGGAAGACTAAGAGGAGGAAGAGTCCGCCAGCGCCATGGTGAGGGATGAAGAGGAGAACGAGGGCAGAGCAGACAGACTCATGTTGAAAATATGTTGTTTTTGATTCATGTTCAATTATCATCATCATCATCATGGTTTATTTATATAGCACTTTAAAAACACACAAGGCTGACCAAAGTGCTGAACAACAGAAATATAAGAAATACAATAAAATAATAAAAATAGTTATAACAATAAAATATAAGTAAATACAAGTCAGTCAACCACTGAGTCAAAGGCCAGCGAATAAAAATGCGTTTTTAATCTGGATTTAAAAACCAGCACTGATGTCGACTGCCTAATGTGAAGAGGAAGATTATTCCAAAGTTTTGGAGCCACGATAGAGAACGCTCAGTCTCCTCTCAGTTTCAGCCATGATTTGGGGACTGAGAGCAACTGCTGCTCAGCTGACCGGAGCGAACGAGTGGGGACATGGGGCTTCAGCAAATCAGACAAATATGCAGGTGCCAGACCATTTAAGGATTTAAAAACCAATAAAAGGACTTTAAAATGAATCCTAAATTCAATTGGAAGCCAGTGTAGGGAGGCCAGAACCGGAGCAATGTGCTCAAATTTCCTTCAACCAGTTAAAAACCATGCCGCAGCATTCTGTACTAGTTGCAGGCGTGTCAGAGTGCCCAGTCCAACCCCTATTAAAAGGGAGTTGCAATAATCCAAGCGTGAGGTTATAAAAGCATGGATAACAGTCTCCAAATCACGCCTTGAAAGAAAAGGTTACCTTCGACAGACACCTGAGTTGATAGAATGATGATTTCACCACCCCATTCACGTGGCCATCAAAAGTAAGTGCAGGATCGATTTTTACCCCAAGATTGGTAATCAAGCTCTTTAGGTGAAGGGTCAGAGCAGCAAGGTCAACATCAGGGGTATCAGAGGAACGATTCGGGCCGAACAGAATTGCTTGCGTTTTACATTCATTAAAAAAAAATTTTTTCAATATATTTTTTATTGATTTTTTAATTGGACAGTATACAACAACCACCTTCAAGAGAACACAATAGAAGGTGGACAGCAAATCAACAAGGTGGTAATACAGCATATATAAATGTTAAAACAGAGTACATTTCACTTAAGTTTATCCATCAGGCTAATGACTGGTTGCCAAATCTTATAAAACACTCTCTCTCGGTTAGACAAGGTAAACCTGATTTTCTCCAGATGGAGTACATTTCCAAATTCTCTCAACCACATTTTGAAGGTAGGAGGTTTATCAGACGTCCAGCAGAGAAGTATCAGCTTTCTAGCCACAAGTGTAGTCATTGACACAACCTGCGTCCCTGTCTTGTCCCTTGCCCATCCTGGTTCAGACGCCCCGAACAATGCTGCAAAGGGGGTACATGGGACCTCCCTGCCAATGGCTTTGGTCAGAAAATCAAACAGATGATTCCAAAAAAGCTGTAGTTTTCGGCACTGAAAGAAAAGGTGAGATAAAGTTCCTCGATCACTTGAACACTTAACACAGAGGGCTGAAATGTTCTTATATATTTTTTTCCACTTTGGTGGGAGAAAAATGCAACCTATACACAACCTTAAATTGGATCAGATTATGTCTAGCATTTATAGAACTACAATATATACTCTTAATGCACTCCTGCCAAACATCATCAGTAACATCCACCCCCAGTTCTTCCTGCCACTGCTCCCTAAAAGTATCAGATGAAGGACTGTATATGTCTAGTAAGGCCCTGTAAAAGCGAGACACAGCACCTCCAGTGTAGGGCTCAACTGACACAAAGCTGTCAAGCACTGAGTTTCGAGGAATCAAATCATATTGTGGAATAGATGCTTTGATGAAATGTCTCAACTGTAAAAATCTGAAAAAATGTGAATTAGGAAGATTAAATTTCACCCTCAGTTGCTGAAAAGATGGAAAATGCCCATCAATGTAAATATCTTTGAGGGAACAAATCCCTCTTCCTTGCCATGTCACAAACGTGATGTCCTCCAGCCCAGGTCTGAAGGCATGATTGTTACAAATTGGAGCATCCAGATACATTTTAGGAGCCTTTACTGTGCCCAATAGTTGGTTCCAGACCTTAATTGAATTTTGAATTACAGGATTTCTGCCATATAGTGTACTCTTCACTTTTATCGGGCTATTAAGCAGGGCTGGAAGACAAGTTTGTCTACAAGACAGGTGTTCCATCATCAACCATGAAGGCTGTCCTTCCAAATCAGCACCTGGAGTACACCTTCGCCAAAATGAAAAAATATTTAAGTGTGCAGCCATATAATATAATCTAAAATTTGGGAGTCCAAGGCCACCACAAGTCTTATGTTTAACAAGATTCTAGGAACCTTACCCGACCACACAAAGGAGGATACAATAGAATCCAGCTTTTTAAACTATGACTGGGGAATGCACACTGGGATTGACTGAAAGATGTACAAAAATCTGGGCAAAACTACCATTTTGATGGCATTAATCCGCCCCACCATGGAAATTGGCAATGTGATCCAAAACTCAATATTCTTCTCCAACTGATTAACTTTTCAATCCCAATTTTGCTTTAAAAGTTGTGACACCTTACGTGTGACTGTGATACCGAGACATTCAAACTTATCTAGTGCTATTCTAAATGGAGTATTATGCAGATAAGCCATGTCCACCCCATCCGACAGAGGCATAAGTTCACTTTTCGTCCAATTTATCTTATACCCTGAGAGAGAGCCAAATTCGTCAATAAGCTGCAATAGTGGACTGATCGAGGTCTTAGGTTTTGATATGAATAAAACGACATCATCAGCATAAGCAGAGAACTTGTGAGGAATACCCTGATGTATAATCGGTAGTATATCAGAACTTAGCCGTATACGAGCTGCTAAAGGTTCTAGGGCCAGGGCAAAAATAAAAGGAGAAATGGGATCTCCCTGTCGCGTGGCCCTGTGCAATCGAAAAGGGTTTGATACATCATTATTAGTCCTTACCGAGGCCATAGGTCCTTTGTACAAAATTCTAATCCAATTGATAAAAGAATCACCAAATCCAAATTTGGATAATACAGTAAACATATACGGCCACTCAACCTGATCAAAAGCTTTTTCAGCATCCAAAGCTATTACCACAGAGTCATCTGAACACCTAGCAGGACTATATATGAGATTAAATAATCTATGCAAATTAAAATAAATGTAGCGGTTAGGGATAAACCCTGTTTGATCTGGATGTATAAGTTTAGCAATATGATCTTTAAAGCGGTTTGATAAAACTTTGTTAATATCTTGGTCTCAACAGAAAGGAGAGATATAGGCCGATAGGATGAGACAGACATAGGATCGCGATCTGTTTTAAGAATCAATGAGATTACACCATGATACAATGAACTTGGCAAAGAGCCAGACAATTTTGAATAGTTAAACATACGCAAAATCAGAGGGGCTAGCAATGAGGTGTAAGCTTTATAAAACTCCGCTCCAAAACCATCTGGCCCAGGGGCCTTATTATTTGACATCTGTTGAATAGCTGTCCTAATCTCATCTAATGTGAAGTCCGCCTCCAAATCTGCAACTGCCTCATCATCTAATTTTGGGAGATTACACTTTTCCAGAAAGTCCTCAATTAATGACTGACTCACAGAACTTTTAGAGCTATAAAGATTACGATAAAAATCTTCAAAACACTTGTTTATTTGGTGGGGGTTTCTAGTGGTCCGCCCATGTTCGTTATTGAGTGATAGTATCGTTTGTGATGCTTGTGTTTTTCTAAGTAATCTTGCAAGTAACCTATGAAGCTTATCACCCAATTCAAAAAATCTTTGCTTACACTTAGTGATTTGAAGGCAAACTTGTTTGCTGAGCAGAGAATTATACTCACACTTCAATTTAGTAATTTTGCCCAGTAATTCTATTGTGGGAGAGAATTGATAAGTTTGTTCTAGCTGCTGTATATTTGACTCCAGATCCTTCAAAGCCATTTCCTGGGATTTACGTTTAGCTGCAGAGAACGAAATAATGTGGGCCTTGAATTACCGCCTTCATACTCTCCCAGAGAATTGCATCGTTAACATCACCTTTATCATTGTCATTAATATAATCCAAGATGTGCTTCTCCAATGTCTTATGAAAGGTGTCATCTTTAAGCAGAGTTGGATCAAAGCGCCAGTTTCTTCTCTGTAAGTTAGCTAAATCTGCAAAATCCAGATCAATGGACACAGGGCTATGGTCAGAAATTAAAATAGGATGGTAGGTAACATCCCTCATAATTGGAATAAGTTTAGAGTCCAGAAAGCTATAATCAATACGGGAGTACGACCCATGAACGGAAGAGAAAAAGGAGTAAGCCCTGCCTGTGGGATAAAGTAATCTCCAAGTATCCACCATGTTCATATTTTTCAACGCACTCTTCACAACATGACTGGATTTAGACTGTTGGGTATGAGCCGATGCACTTTTATCCAAACAGGTGTCCAGTACCAGATTCATATCCCCAGCCATTATAATATTAGAATTATTCACATTTGGCAACAGCTTAAAAGTCTTTTGAAAAAACTCAGGGCAATCAAAGTTAGGACCGTATACGTTTACAAAAGTGACGGGTAAGGAGTTCAAGAGACCTGTAAGAATTAGGTACCTTCCCCCTGGATCCACAGTAACTGTGCTTTGACAGAAAGGAATATTCTTCCTGAACAAAATTGCAACCCCTCTTGCTTTAGCTCCAAAATTAGCATTGTATGCCTGACCCAACCAATTAGCACGGAGCACAGATTGAACCTTGCGCTTAGCATGCGTCTCCTGTAAAAAAATGATGTCAGGTTGCAATAGTTTAAGGTGTGCAAGAACCTTAGCCCTTTTTACAGGATTACCCAGGCCTTTCACATTCCAGCTGACCAACCTCAGTGTAGTCTTATTGAATGTGTTTAACATAAATGTTACTTATCCTAATTTGACTAGCTAACCAGTACTTATACACTCTGTAATGATCACATTTAAGATTGTACCACCATAGAACAAAAACATCAAAACATAAAACACTAAGAACAGTCCCACTAAAAATGAGGGGCCTCCCCAATCGAAGCCCTTCTCCACCCAATATATCCAATAGGAACATAGTAGTAGCTACAATCCTACCCCTAACCCATCCCACAGCCCCACACCAGCAAAAGGAGATTTATAAGACACTTTATAAAAGAAAAAAAAAAAGAAAAAAAAAAAATATATATATATATATATATATATGGGAAAAATTCAGATAAATTAAAAACAAAAGCCATATAAACCCGTATATGTGTGAGCTTTACTAGGCTCCCATACAGCAAATCAAAGAGTAATCAAAGACCCTGAGGGCTTATATTGTCCATATTGTAGAAAGTAATAACAGCAGTAATACTGACCTAAACTGTATGAGCCCACATCAACACGCCCATGAGAACAGTAAAAATAAGGCTTATGCAGAAGAAACATATACCTGAGGAAGTAAACCGTTGTGTTAAAAAGTCCTACTCATTTGTACCCATGGCCAGTTTCTGGTCCAGGAATCTTTTGGCTGCCTCCGACTTATCAAAAGTCTGTGTGACCCCGTCCAGCGTCACCCGAAATCGAGCTGGATGAATAAAGCCGTGGCGTAGATTGGCCGCCCTGCATCGTTTGCGGACTTCTTCAAACTTCTTGCACCGTGCCAGCACCTCCGCGGTCAGATCCGGAAAGATGAAAACTTTCGCCCCGTTGTACTGCAGCGGAGCTTTTTGTACTGCCAGCCTCAGGATACACTCACGGGTTTGATAGTAGTGCAGCCGTACAATAAAAGGACGAGGCCAGTCCCCATCAGCTGGCTTGGGGCCCAGGGCACGGTGTGCTCTATCCACCACGACCCTGCCCGTGAAGTTCTCACTCCCCAGAGGGTTAGGAATAAGCTCAGAAGCAAAGACCAGTGGGTTTCCTTTCTCCGTCCCCTCCGCAACTCCAAGGATCCTGATATTCTGTCGTCTTGACCGCGACTCGAGGTCATCCAATTTTTTGTGATGTAAATCGTATCCTTTCTGAGCGAGTCGCAGAGCGCTTCTAAAACGGCAATCCTCTCGTCATGCCCATTTACAGCCTCCTCAATATCATGCATCCTCCCAGTTACAGTGGAAAGAGTGGCCTCCATAGCGTTCATCGTGGTTGAAATAGCAGTTAATTTGCTATCAGCCGAAGTCTCCAATCTAGCAATTGCACTCATTATGTCGGCTGACGTCGGGTTAGCTACTTGGGAAGTCACGGGGCCTTTTGCACTTGGCTCCTCAGCTAGCGCGTGCTCGTTAGCCACATTCGCTAACTCACCTTCATCTTCTCTGATTTTCTCAGTCTTTTCACGGGCTTTTGAAGCTTTAGGTTTCGTCATTGTTATAAAGTATATACAAACGTCAGGAATCAACAGAAAGGTGTCAAAAAACAGATGGATATGAGTAAAAAATTATAGGCTGGTGCGGAGCTCTTTCAAGAAACATCTTACGCCATTGCTTGCTAACCACGCCCCCCCCCATTCATTAAAATTTAAAAGGTTTAGAGCCATCCATGACTTAACATCGCTAAGGCAATCAAGCAGGAGCTAACTGGGGAGCTATCAGAATGACTGAAAGGTAAATAAAGCTGTCAATCATCAGCATATAGATGAGATATAGAAATGAGAATGTGTTTTCGAAAGATCGCACCCAGTGGCAGGAGATACAACGACTGAAAGACAAAGACTGAAAAATTTCAAACATTTGAGAGTTATTTAGATAATCCATCAGCTGAGTGTGAACAATCTTTTCCAAGATCTTACTCTTATTTTATTGAAACAAGGTTGTGTTTTAATAAAACTGCTACATCTGTGCTTTTGTCGTTTATAAGCTTTCTATGTTCTAAGCATTATATCATATTTTATAAGGATGTTCTGTTTGGTATCATCTCTAAATAATCAGCTTCATCATAAAGCCAAATATGCTTTTGCTAAATAACAGCTGATATAAATGCACATTTTTACTGAAGCTCAGTGTTTGAAACAATTCACTTGATTTCCACTGCTGTAATTTTTTCATTAAATTTGTTTGATATGTTAGTCAGGTGACAGCATACAGCACAGATGGATGTTTCATGTGTTGGCCATATTCTGTTGTTTCCATCATATTAACCCAGACTCATGGACTACTAGCTTATTTTAACATTACTGTTGGCTAAGAAGACACAGCCTAACAACCTTGTTTTACGTCTTGCTTCGTAAATAAATCTCCAAAAGTTGAATCTGTTCATCTGGACGTAGCGTTTTGTGGGAGAAACGTTTCGTCACTCATCCAAGTGACTTCTTCAGTCTCAGCTGACTGCAGGTTTCCCCAAACCTTATAAACAGTACATTTGCATAATGACTGAAACCAGCCCACTGAAGGAACAATGGGCTGTGAGGTCAGTTCCTTAATCTTAATTATGCAAATTCTCATGACCATTGATCAACAACCACTGACCAAAACCCACTGATCAATAACCATGACTACCATTCACAGAGAGTTGGGGAATGGCTGCAATCACAGCGTTGTAAGATGGTGACAGATGTACCCTTAGGCCCCCTCCTCGATTCAGAGATGGTCTTTCCCTTTTCATGTAAATGGCCTCCTTGACTCCGCCCTCAAACCAGCGTTCCTCCCTGTCCAGGATGTGTACATCCTCATCATTGAAAGAGTGTCCACTGGCCTGTAGGTGTAAATAAACTGCAGAGTCCTGGCCTGACGAGGTAGCTCTTCTGTGTTGTGCCATCCGCTTCGCTAGAGGTTGTTTGGTTTCCCCGATGTATAAATCCTGGCAATCCTCCTGGCACTTAACAGCGTACACTATGTTACTCTGTTTGTGTCGGGGGACCCGATCCTTGGGGTGGACCAGTTTTTGGTGCAGCGTGTTTTGGGGTTTAAAAGCCACAGAGACCTGGTGTTTAGAAAAAATGCGTCTCACATTTACTCAGGGCTTTCTTGATGTGCTGTTCTTCTGCCTCCCTGGCTGCTGTGTCTGTGGGGATGGTGTTCGCTCTGTGTTGTAGCGTCCTGATGACACCCAGTTTATGCTCCAGTGGATGATGAGAGTCAAACCTTAGATACTGATCCGTATGTGTAGGTTTACGGTACACGTCAGCTTTTAGATGTCCCCCATTACTGATGGAAATCTCACAGTCTAAGAAGGCTAACCTGCCACTTTTCATATCCTCCCTGGTGAACTTGATGTGTCGGTCCAGCGAGTTAATGTGATCCATGAAATGTGGTACGTCCTGAGATTTGATTTTCACCCAGGTGTCATCCACATACCTGAACCAATGACTTGGTGGTGTTCCAGGGTAGGATAGCAACGCCCTCTTTTCCACTTCTTCCATGTACAAATTGGCCACGATGGGTGAAACTGGGGAACCCATGGCACACCCATGTTTCTGCCTGTAGAACTGACCCTTGTATGTGAAGGTGGAATGAACTGTGTCTTCATTCCACCTTCTTCACATACAAGGGTTTTAAACCCCAAAACACACTGCGCCAAAAATTGGTCCACAGAGTAACATAGTGTACGCTGTTAAGTGCCAGGAGGATTGGCAGGATTTATACATCGGGGAAACCAAACAACCTCTGGCAACAACACAGAAGAGCCACCTCGTCAGGCCAGGACTCTGCAGTCTATTTACACCTACAGGCCAGTGGACATTCTTTCAATGATGAGGATGTACACATCCTGGACAGGGAGGAACGCTGGTTTGAGCGCCGAGTCAAGGAGGCCATTTAAGTGAAAAGGGAAAGACCATCTCTGAATCGAGGAGGGGGCCTAAGGGTACATCTGTCACCATCTTACAATGCTGTGATTGCAGCCATTCCCCAAATCTCTGTGCATGGTACTCATGGTTATTGATCAGTGGGCTTTGATCAGTGGTTGTTGATCAATGGTCATGAGAATTTGCATAATTAAGATTAAGGAACTGACCTCACAGCCCATTGTTCCTTCAGTGGGCTGGTTTCAGTCATTATGCAAATGTACTGTTTATAAGATTGAAACCTGCAGTCAGCTGAGACTGAAGAAGTCACTTGGATGAGTGACGAAACGTTTCTCCCACAAAACGCTACGTCCAGATGAACAGATTCAACTTTTGGAGAACCTTGTTTTACACACACACACACCTACACACACACACACACACACACTGACAGGACAGGTAAAAAAGTGTGTCAGTGGGAGGAACAGAGACATGTTGATTTATTTTTCCTTACTTGTGCTCTTATTGTGTCTTGGTCCCTCTTTTTAATTTCTTGTCCTTGATGTTTCAGTATTTTACTCCTTGTAAATGAGCTCTCAGAGACAATGCTACACAAACAGATGCAGAGGGTCTTGGGTTTAGACTGTTGTATCCTCTCCTGCTGGGATTTTCTTCTCACTGCTGAAAATAATGCTGCCTTGATTCAGGATTGTTGCAAACTGCTAATCTTAGTCTCAGGTGTTTCTCTTTCTGGTAGCAGAGAGTAAGCACATGGTTGTTGTAGTTTCTGGGTATCCACAGGGTCTCCTTTCGTGAAGGTGACTGTAACATAGCCCTCAGCTGTCTATTGGTAGCAACATGATGGCATCCAGCAGATAAGGGAGGACCCTTGTGTCCACTGCAATGCACACTTGTACAGGCTGAGTGGAGTCATGAGAGTGTGCTTGTGCATGTTTCTGAGGACGCTGTCAACAGGAGACTAACAATAACCCCACAGCACAAAATGAAGCCTCTGTCCAAACAACAGCTCCCAGTGGACACTGTAGCATCTGCAGAAACTGTTACTGTTCTGCATTGCAGAGCTGAGGCGAGGAAGAGTAGGACGGAGCGGTCCCTTGAGTTAAGGGTGTTTTTCAGTTTTAGAGACATTAGACTGTATTTGTGTGTGTGAATCAGTGCACTTCTCATATAAAGTCACACCACACACACAGCATCATTTACTCAGCCTCTCCTCTCAGCCTGCCCACGCTGCACCTGAGCTGCATGTGCAGGCACCATGACAGATTTATAATCAGAGGCGCGGTCGTGCTTCATATCCCTCTCAGTCGTCACCTGTTGCCCTGACATTTGCTCAGCCTGAGATCAGATCCATTAACACATCACAGCAGCCGTCCAGCACAACTGGACATGTGACCATGCATCACGGGTGTGTCTTCTTCTTTGACATGTTTCTTCCTTATACTGTATAATTTGTGCTACAGATCAGAGGGTTGGTAGTAGATCCCTGGCTATCTATGGGCCACATGTCAAAGTGTCTCTGAGCAAGATACTGAACCCCAAATGTGTGTTTGTGAGTTTTGACTGAGCTGTCCTACATGACTGTTCTACACCTGCTCACTGCTCTTCAGTGGAGTCCTTTCTTTTAAACAGTCTCTTTGTTTGCAGGAAATATTTCCCACTGGTGATCGTACGGGCACTTGAATGTAGACAGGCCTAGTATGTGCAGTATCACATGTGTTGTGCATGATGAGGATTTGGAAAAACCAACAGATGAATTGATAGACTGAGTTTTTGCTGGTACAATGTGTTCTCATAGAGAACATCCTTACTGTTGGAGTGATTTTGATAAAAGTTATCATTGTTGTGCTTAAAACTGTAAACCTTGTCCTGCATGTTTAGATATTTTTCTGGAGATGACCCTTTCATTACATTTCATTACTAGGGATGTTGTTAAATGGTTGTAACCAGGAAGACACAGAAACACACACACACACACACACACACACACACACACACACACACACACATATACACACAGTGCCTTAGCTTTTACGACACACCATATGGGTTTTACAATGAGGTATTTCTGTAACTGTTTTCACTGAGTAAAAGGAGAAGCTGGTTTTTTGGCGTTGGCTGGGATCAGGTGAGGGGCATTCAACTCCAAGATTCTGACCGGACCAGCTTCCCTTGCAAGTTGAAATGGATTGAGCTCTGATTGTCTTGCTTCGTTCACGGGGATACGTCTCTGAGCTAGCGAGGCCTGACCTAACACTTGCATGTTTGTGAAGGTCAGGCACTGCTCGACCTCTCGGCAGCATGAAGCAGGTTTAACCTCCATGGATAACTTCTACCTTCATGGCAGCATTACGCTGCATGAAACTTTTCAATCGTTATCCTTTTGGATCGCGGGAAGCTTTAAAACTGTAACTGAGAGTCGACAGCTCTCGCTTGTAGATGCTGCTGTGAGCCATAACCCGGACAACAAGCTCATGTTTCAGTTTGATATCATTCACATACAGTCTGTAGAAACAATGGGATAAATCTAATGCACAGTTCTGATGGCAGGACACTAACTGAAGTTCTGTTAATGCAGCACAAGATCAGTCAGATGGTTTTATTGTTGTGTCTGATTACTGTTCTATAAGTCTGAGGATGACGTCCTGTTCACTTCATGGTCTGTGCCTCTGTATTAGCCACACTGATAATTGTAACCCAGTTCCTAAAATCATCTCAAACAAAAGAGAAGAAAAAGTAAAACATTTTATGTTCATTGTTCCTGTTCTTACTGTCCTTGTTTAATGAAAGTGAAACGAGATCAAAATATTTATTTAAACATAAAAGGGACACAGATTTATATATGATATGCTCTGATCAAACAAGGGTTAAGTTTTCTTAGAGGGTTGATGAGCTCTGATGAGAGCCTATTATTTTACTCCACTCCTCACATGTCAGCCAATCGGTGAAGCTCTATGCAGCTCTTGTCCCTCCTTAGTGCCAGCTCCCAAGTTTGCAGTCTCTTGCTTCTACAGCCGAACAGAGCAGGCGGACTAAAACTTTGTTATCGGTAAGCTGGAGAAATTAACATCTAACGAGTTAAAAAAATACCATCTAAACTGATATTTTTCACAAAATATGGTTTTGCACTTGTTGTCGTAGAGGGCAGAGCGAAACCGGAAGGTTTACTGAGCTGTGGCTTCACGTAAACGCTGAGCATACACTCGACAGCGGTAAGCTAAATGTGGCTAATCAGACACGTGATGTGTGGAGTGTGGGTACAGTTGTTGGATGTCTCTGAAACGCACTGCTGTTATGTTAGTTAGATCGTTAACTAAGTCATTTAACATGTGAAACGCTGTAAATGGTTAAAGCAGCTAAAAATAACTTTATCAGAGATAATTGTAAGCAGACTTTATCCTGCTTCCTGTTTAATTTTGATGTCAATCTGTTGTTTTACAATACTCAGTATTGAATACTTGGAGGTAATTTTTAGTGTATTTCCACTTGTACTAGTAGGCCTATGGTACAAGCGGGATTAAGCACGTCTATTTTAATACTCCTATTTGTGGACTGAGTCCTTGTGTTTACATGTTATTGAACCTGATTGTTTGCACTTTGTTCAATTTCTGATAAGCATTTGCATATTATTCCATTTCTTAAAAGGGGTAGTATACTTATTTATTTGTGATTAGATATATATGTACAGTGAGTTTATTCTGATGAATGTAATTAATGTTTTACAATGAAAGTGAATTATATGGTGACTATAATTCCTGAATGTTTGAAACCTTGTAGATAATCTTTAATGTTACTGCAGGTTACAAACAAGTATTGAACCTTGATACTGTGAAATTTTGGATATTGATGCTTTGAAACTTGATATTTTAATGTTGTACAACATGATTGAACTGATGATGATTGAATTGATGATAGCTGATCTGAATAGTGGTTACTGCACTGTGACACTACTTTAGTTTAATTTGTGAGAGTTATTCCTAAATTGTTCGTGACATATATTTGACCATTGTTTATAGGTCAGGTTTTTTATATGGGACGAATCCAAAGACCAGGTCAGCGATTCCAGAACCGAGAGTGTTCCAGTGTTCACTGGATGGCGAGCCAACCCAAGATCCTAGGAGACGATATACATACACACGCACACTCATTTGCACATTGATGGACTACAATCCTCTACTGTACAAGTAGTACGGTAGGATAGACAATTACACACACTCTTACCATTGGACGGACTCTATTGCAATACACCCGTTTGTCATGGGCCCCACCGGTACCATTTGGACTTAAAAAAGACTAATACTTTTACTTGTGCACAATTTTATTTTATTCTATTTTTTTTGCTACTTTGGGGGAGAATTTTATACTTGAAGTTTTGTTAAACCTGTTGTAACACTGTGTTGTTTACAAAATCCTTTTAAAAGGCTTAAAATCACTAAAGCACCTTTAAGCCACACAACTGTGTTTGTCTGGTTCCTCTGCCATTCATATACCAGAGCTCTAAGAGTCGTTCTTTATCTTCTGATACTAGCCCAAATTACTCATTACCTTGGTAACTATCCATTGGTACTGTATATAAATCCAGGTAAGTGCTACATAATACTTTAGCTGTTTTTAGAATTAGTGCTAACCGGGGACGCACTGAGATTTAAAACAACAGTCTGCCTGAGGGCCAAATGCTGATATTATATCAGTATTTGCTGGTTTTGTTTCTCTCGTCATTTAGTCACAATTTTTTTTCAAGGAAAAAAGAAATATAAAATATTTATTTTACAGTATTTGCCAACATGCTTACATCAGGCCGACCAGCACATATACCAAAATATAATATCTAGTGATGTATTTACTAGAAAGGAACTCCAGAAGAAGACCTATTTTTATCCAGGACATTTCTCCATGCCTGTTTGGACTTGAAGACCTGGTGACTGTGAGAAGTCGACATGACCGTGTCACATTAAGTTAGCAAAGGCAGGCAGAGCTGCGTGGCTCCTCTGGCACCCTATAAAGGATGACTCACCATATTTACTATATGCCATATATCTAAAGTGACATTATGTGTTTATGTGAAATATTACTTGGAAACATCTTACAATAGAATTTATTAAACTGGGTATTTGAATATACAATAAGTTTAAGACCAGAAACATCAAGCAAAGCTTTTATTTTATAAACAAAAACATGCTGTAATGATTTTCTCCTCCTGGTGCTCTGTAGGGTCGCAGATCATCTGTCTCTTCAGTCATAACAACCCATGACTTGGCAGGTGGCCTCCAGCAGAGGTGGAGACCCTCAGACTCAGACGGTGTGGGGCCCACAGGCCTGGACTCAGGTTCCGCTGGCTCTGAAAGTTGTGTAGGTGCTGAGCCTGCCTGCACTAAAGATTTAGGATACAAAGGCTCAGAATGTTCAGAATATGGAGGCTGAGGCTGCTCAGTAGGGTAGCAGTCTCTTCTGACATCAGGAGCTGCACTTTTCCTCCAATTTAGCATCTTTCGTCCAATATATCCAATCTCCCTCCTATACACATTCATAAACCATTTCAGCCTCGACGATCTAACTTTGTCTCCAAACAGCTCATCCGTTTGATGTACTCATTTGTAATCCTGTCAAATCTGGTAACTTCCAGGTGTTTGTGCCACCATCTTCAAACCATACATCAGTATCATCTTGTAAACCTTCCCGTTCACTCTTGCTGCTATCCCTCTGTCATAAATCATTTCTGACACTCGTCCTCACCCACTCCACACAAGCACTGTTTTCTATGCTTAAATGTCTTCTGTCCAACATTCACATTCTGATGAGCCAAGAGCAACTTTGAGCTAGTATCATGACCAAGGCATGCATGTAGCATGCAGACTGGAGTGTCCAAGGATCGAAACACCAACCATCAAGATGTCTGTGAAGGTTCTCAGTCATCCAGGTCATTGTAGTCTAAGGAGTTTGGAAAGAAAAGCGTCTGGACTTCTTTAAGTTGCTTGAAGACGTTTCACCTCTCATACGAGAAGCTTCTTCAGTTCTAAGCGTCAAATGGTGGAGAGTCCCAGATTTAAGCCCTGTGGGAGTTTCCCCCCAAGAGGGTCATGGACCCCCTGATGATCCTCTACCTAATCACAGGAGCCAAGGTGTGAAAACGGGTGTGGGTCACAATCAGCCAGGGTTTCGGGTGAGCTCATTGTGAAACCTAGCCCCACCTTATCATGTGACTTACTGAGGTCAAATGGCCCAGAATGTGAGTGGGCGTTAAGGCGTCTGGGAAGGGATCTCAGAACTGGATTATAGATGGCAGACAGTTGGTGTCGTAAGCCCCGCCCTCTGTTCAAAGATGGTCTCTCACAGTGGACATAGATGGCCTCTTTCAAACCATCTGTCCTCTCTGTCCAAAATGTGGACATTGGCATCCTCGAAAGAGTGACCTTTATCCTTAAGATGCAGATGGACTGCTGAGTCTTGTCCCGTGGAGGTGGCTCTTCTATGTTGTGCCATGCGCTTGTGAAGTGGCTGTTTGGTCTCTCCGATGTAGAGGTCTGGGCATTCCTCGCTGCACTGTAGCACATACACCAAGTTGTTAAGTTTGTGTTTAGGAGTTTGTCTATGGGATGAACCAGTTTCTGTCTGAGTGTGTGGCTGGGTCTGAATTATACTGTCGTGCTTGGAGAAAACTCTCCTGAGTTTCTCTGATACACCGGCTACATAGGGGATGACAATGTTGTTGCGTCTGTCTTTCTTATCCTTCCTAGCTGGTGTCTGATGTTCTTTTCTGTGTATCTTTGGTTATCCTAATTGGGCTTTCATCAAGTCAGCAAAGATGCACAGAAAATTAATGGTGTAACTACTGCCAGCTTGGAGGCCTGTGGTACATAGCCGATTATTTAATTATAATTTTACTGAATTTACGTTTACCCTTATCCAGCAGTTTTAAATTTCCCTCAGTGTCACCTGCTCTGGCCCCTGAAACAGTCTGTACTGTCACGTCTCAGAACAGAATCACTAACTATTAGTCTCTTCAGTGACTCACCTCAGAGTCAAGATGAACTATTGAGCCACCCTTACAGGAGCTGCATACAAGAAGAGGATGAGCAGGCTTTGTTTATTAAAGTAGCTGAGAGTCTTTCTGTCATTCTGTTGTGGTGAGTGTGGTGTACTTTGCTGTAGTTGGATGGAAGAAGGAATACTTGAAGAATCTCCTCAATCCCACTGAAATACTTTCCTTAGTGGAAGCAGAGTCTGGCAACAAAAGGGATAAGTCAGTCATCACCGGGTGAAACTGGTTGGAGGCAGTTAAACAACTCTTTGTTGCAGACACTGCCCCAGTCCTTTGTGGTGAAGAAAGACCTGAGTGTTACAGTGAAGCTATCAGTTTACCTTTTGATCTATGTTCCTACCATCAGTTATGGTCATGAGATATGATAATGACCAAATGCATGAGATTACAGATAACAGCTTCCTCCAAAGGGTGTCTGGGCTTTGCCTCAGAGATAGAGTGAGGAGCTTGGTACAGAGATATATCTGTACCATGTGAAGCGAGATCGATCAACTGTAGACCAGACAACAAACGACAGAGGCCCAGAAAAGTACAATCAAACGATGAGTTTATTGACAACGGAGAACAACCGTCAGCATATGGCTTATTTGCTCTGACAAAAATACACTGAGTTCTGGTTTTATAGCATAGAGGATCACACCCCCACATACACGTCAATACAGGTCAAAAATACATTATGTCCAGTCATTGTTTACAGACAAGGGTACATCTTGTACATCTCTAATAACTATGAACAGACATATAACTTCTCTTTTTGATAACACCTTCCTTTTAAGGTAATAACTTCAAGCTTCAGGGCCTCTAAGGGCTAATAATGGACCCTCGTCCTCAATCACTAAGTAGACTGAATTGGCGCAGGTCTCAAATAAGAAGCAGAAGACACTTGGGCCTTCGCTCAGGCCTGCTACTAGATTTATGTGTATTGTAAGCATGCATGCAGTTAACCTGCTATGTTCTCATCTTCCCTCAACATGTATCACCTGGACACTCTCACCAGTGAAGCTTAAAACCCTCTTGGATAGAACATCAACTCTAAACAAGCACAGTTATGCAATGTGTATAGAATGAACTAAACCTGTGAATAAAATGAATGTGATGACAAACATATTCAATGCAATATGAACCCTGTAAACAATATTACTGATAAAATAATACTGTAGAACATGTTATTAATGCATTTATCATAAGGCAGAGTATATGGCAGCAATAAAAGAATCTCTAAATCCCAACATTCCCTCTTTTGACATTCCAACAAGGAATGTCACCACACTTTGTGTTGTATCACTCCCTGGCCCACTCTATGGGTTCTAAGTTCATCTGGTAGATGCCCTCAACCCAGCCAGGGTTAGGAACCCTCGCCATTACTTTTACCAACAATCCTCTGACACAAGGAATGATACAACAACTAGCGATGACCAGTATTCCCAAAAGTACAGTCAAAGAAAACATCACTGACATAGCCACACCTTTCCATTGTCCAAACACAGATGTCATCCAGGACGCCAGCAGATTTTCGATACCTGAGTGTTCATGCATAGTTTTAGACAAAGTTTTCAAGCCCTCCAGAGCTCGGGTTACTGAGCCATCTGGGGCAGTATTATTAGGGATAAAAGTGCAGCACATGTCTCCGAATATGGCGCACACGCCTCCCTTCTCATGTTAAGGGCCATTCGATTTCCCATCAGCAAATTCGGACCCAATTGTTCTGCGAACCCCACCATGGCATCCCTGGTTAGGTTAGAGAGTCTCAGCAGATTGCAATGAACATAGTTAATGCGATCAACATTCTTATTAGGTGTCACCCAAAGAAATATACTTTCAAATTCTACCACTATCAGATTTACCAGCTTGTACTCATCTGGAACTCTCCTGGGCACTCCAATAGAGTCTAGGTTGGAGAGTTTAACCTAGGGTCATATGCATGTGTACCCTGGGTCCCTCTTTTGGCCAAAATATGTCTCTTACCTCTGGCGGCTAAGGTACGTGTGTTGTGTTGTGGAATAGCCTTTACCTGGTTCCCAATAAGCATGAGCGGAGCTCCCAATCGCACCATCACACATGTCCCTACGCTTCCCATAGGAACACGAGTATTTTCCCCACAGTAATAATAGAGCCCACTTTTTGCCCATGTTCCAATTATCATGCTAGGGTCGCTTACATTGTTGGTGGTTCGTCCCGTGAGTGTGACAGCACACCAAGTTGGGTCGATCTCTCCCACCTTGTACTTTTCATTATCTGTAGAGAACTTAAAACATGTATAGTTATCTTGTTTTGGCATAAATGGTCCCACTGTTGTCTGCTTTGAAACGGGAGGGAAAAGTCTGGACAACAAAGTACAGTTGCCAGTAGTCACTGCACTTCTAGTTAACTGTAACATACAATCATAGCCCCACTCATCCTCTAATGCAATGGTGCGGGCTCTATAAACAAACGTGGCCTAGCTGACGCACAGGCAACACAGTCAGATACATGTTGTTCTCTAGCATTTTGAGCCACCCAATCAAGCCAGAGGTTACTGTCCTTGAAACCGGTGGCACGCTTTATCAAATCCTTAGGCTTCAGTCTAAAGTAATCTGTTATCAGAAGTACTCTCCCTTTTGGTTCCTGTTCCTTTTGAGCTACTGTTCCCGAAGTTACCATCTGATCAGTCAGAATGGTGATTAAGCTTTCTGCGAGCGGCTTAGACTTTGCATCAACTAAATTTACCCTAAGCATATCATGGGGTCATTGCAGACCCATACATCATACGCTCTCCAGCTACTACTAGCTCCTGTACACTTAATGACGTCACACAAATCAAACATGAATGAGCTGGTAGACCCTTTAACATAATTCAACTCTATGCCATTATTCATGCTGAGACACTCATCACCTTTACCTGACACCTCGCGCTTTTGTCTTTTTTACCGATCCTGTTTTAGCAACTACAGTCTCAGGAAGTGCTGGGCTGGACTGGCCTCCGTGTTCAGACAAGTGGTCCGGAGTGCCCTGCAAAATATAGACAATAAACAACACAGCCATCATTAATATCATTGCATACAATAAACATGTAGTTGTAAGGAACATTCTAATCAGTTTTCTCATT
Organism: Oreochromis niloticus; assembly: GCF_001858045.2. Classification (NCBI taxonomy): domain Eukaryota; kingdom Metazoa; phylum Chordata; class Actinopteri; order Cichliformes; family Cichlidae; genus Oreochromis; species Oreochromis niloticus. The sequence continues at coordinate 769,124 of NC_031966.2, forward strand.
ACGTGTCTCTGATTCGTGTGTTTGCATCATGTTATATAAACTTTATATCCTGGAATGAAACTCCCCTGCTTTTGTGGAGTCCTCAACTTGTCACCGCTCCTTTCTGCTAGCGTGGCGACCTTCTGCGCTGCTCCTCTTCTCTCTTCGGCCTCCCAGGTAGACTACTGGTTGGCCCGTTGCACAGGTGAGAGGATTTATTTTGCCTCTGCTCGTTACCACCTGTGTTGGGTGTAGAGGAGTTTTCCTCTACCAAACTCTCATGTGCTGGTGCACACTGCGACCAATGATACCAGGTATCGCCTTTCCCTTTTAGTTGACCTGCTGTAGTTGTTCTGGCAACGACCTCGTAAGGACCCTCCAGCGTGGCTCCTTCCACTTCTGGAGTTCCTCGTGGGCTCAAATTCAGTTCCTTGTTTGCAGACTATAGCATAGCCTGCTTTCGATCCTTCTACATGTGCTGTTTTCTATATCATTTTGGCAACCCCTGCTGCATGCTGTGCGCATGTAGGGTGCCTTGCTTCTGTTGGACTCCACCTTATGCTGACATACATAAGTACCTGTCTTTCTTTATTCAATCATCTTCCGGGGTGAGAGACCTCTGCACAGCTCAGACGCCAGTTGCAAGAGCTCTCTAACATTAGATCATCAGCTGTGACTTATATGGTATTATTTCGGTACTTTACACGTCACACAGTCTTGAACATTGTTTGTATGGGGAGTTCCTCTTTTTGTGTCTATATCTATTAATATGCCTTGTGCACTAAAACTTCCTGTTTTTCAGTCTGGCTGAGCTCTTGTTTGTAAGTCAAAGGTAGCCTTGCTCTACAAGCCTTCATTATTAAAGTACACATTAAAAATATTCTTTTATTCCTAACACCAGTCCCCCTTTTTCATTTCTCACTCGAGAAATGAACTAATTCCTAATTTATCACATTTAAGTTTACTTCAATACAATCCAATTGAATTTTATTTATATAGCGCCAAATCACAACAAAAGTTGCCTCAAGGCGCTTCATAGATACAGAGAAAACCCAACAATCTTGTGACCCCCTATTGAGCAAGCCCTTTGGCAACAGTGGGCAGGAAAAACTCCCTTTTAACAGGAAGAAACCTCCGACAGAACCACGTTCAGGTACGGGCAGCCATCTGCTGCGACCGCTTGGCGTGAGCTAACAGAGGCTTTGAAGAGAGAGACCTAATATTTAATAATCCACATTTCACTGTTTTATTCTTCGGTTAAATGTGGATTCTGTATTGTTCTTGCTTTGTTACTATTGATGTTTAAGTTGTTTTATTGCTAGATTTGGTTTGTTGTTGTCTGTTTGGGAGCTGACATAGTCTCTATGGATAAGGGTGTTTGGCGGGGTAGCATCAGGAGAGAAGCTCCAGAGAGGCATGTTCCCTGTTAAAGCTAAAATATAACAAAAGAAATTATGCTAAACAAACAAAACCTTTCAATTCCCCAACCCTATCTGTCTCCTCAACGGGTTGTATGTTTTCAATGTTTAAAATAAATCAAACAAATAACTTAAGCTGTGTGACGGCACCTTCCGTTTACGCCAGGCTGTGAGCTGCCCTAAATCTACTTGCTACACCCCCTTTTCACCTAGTTTAATTTTTTCAATCCTAATTTAAACTATTCCTGACTTCCCTCAGTGCCCACTGTAAAGTGTAAAAGATACAATTAGCTTTCTCCTGGTAAAAGGTCCTACATTATTTTCTCTACCTTTGGAAACATCCTCTATCGAGTTAACCCATTTCATTTTTCAAACTTAGGCCTGATTTCTTCGCCCCCTTTAACGGGTAGCGCATATCCGGTCTGAACACTGTGTTTGGGCAATTTACGAATTGTTGCAGGATTTCTATGTTATGTAAAGTTCCTCTCATCCCTTTTATGCTCCCATTATAACCTGTGTCTAACAAGCTTTTGATCTTCTTTGTAATATAAACAACTAGGTGTCTTTGTGCTCTGTTTTTCTCCTTTCTCTGGTTGGTTCCGTTCGGTCTGGGGCTTCCAGGATTCTCGCCCCCTGTGGTCGCTGTGGTCCTGAAATCTTCTCCTGTAAAGGATAGAAAACAAACAGCCTCTCTCTGCTACACCTCACTAATCTACTGTGTTCATCTAAGGTTCCTTTAATCATTCAAAGTTGTTTCACCATATCATGTTCTGGGCTCTGTCCTTTATATTAACTTTACTTAATCTCCATGCCCTTCATGTGTGTGAGCAACACTTTTAGTTTTATTAAACACGCCCAGGGTAAGATATAAACCATCACCATCTGAGCATAGAAACAATTTCTATATCTAAATTATCAAAAACCCCAAACGTCATAAAACGATCCTAAAACCCATTTCAAATTAAACCTTAAATCCTGTAACTCCCCCCTTTTGTGACACATCTTATGTGTTACAAACTCAAAATCCTTCACTCGAGCTTAGGAGATTAAAAGAAAAAGGTTAGTCATATCATATTAGATATTCATGCTCCGGCCCTTCAAACCTGTGTTTAAGGAATGAAATTAAATTAATCATTATGTCAAATCTTTTCTTGGCTCCATCCCCAGCCTGCATCCTTGGAACTTCCTAAAAACAAAAACCTGTGTGTTAACCAGAACTTCACATTTCATACTCAGTTTTTCCCCACTTATGATCCAACCTGTGTTATAAAAAGAAAACTTAAAACAGAACAGTTATCAGTCATGTGTCTAACCTTAGTCCAGTCTTTATCTCAGTGTCCAGTCGGTCCAACCTATGGTCTGCCTCGTCCGTCCAGTCACCATCCATTTACACACATTCACTCACATGCATTAACATCAGGTCTTGCTGACAGTGGAGACTATCTCACAAATAATCAGAGTCTTCACTCTCAGCAACATGCGCTCATTCATTTGTTTTATTTTGTTTTTAGGAAAATAGTTCTTTCTGCTTTTAGACTGGATTGGCTCGCGGCAATCCTTTTAGACAGAGACTTAGCCTTCTCCTCTGCCTATTGTAATCTGGAGAAGGTCACCGAGAATTTTCAGCGCTGTTATCCACTCTTTTGCAGGCCTGCTTAGAACAAAAATGAGAAAAAGAGAGCTGATTATTGGCTCATCCAAACACAAAACAAAATCACCTGACAGGTTTTTTCTAAGTGCACTGTTACAAAAATGATGAACCCCCTTAGACATGTGCATGTTTGATAAAACTCCCTCTATTAAAATAAGAAAACAACACAAATCTAACCGATAGAAGTAACCCATCACTACAACAACAACCTCAACAATCTTAAACACAGAACATTTTGCCACAAGTTCTTCAGGGTCCTGACACTCTCAGGTCAACTAACATCACCTCACCTGCTCAATACACAGAAAATCTCGTTAAACACCACACAACTTGCACACCATCATCACTAAATTCTAACTCCTATGCTAAACCTGCTATCTGATCTTCATGAGCTCTTTTGTATTCAAAGGTTAACGCATTTTCTATTTGTGTGTGTGATTGTGTATATGTTTCTTTTCGTGGTTTTTCAGACTCCCTCACAAGGTTCCACTTAAACAGTCAGTTTTTCTCTTTCCCAAATTTGATCTCCCACCTTAAATAACAACATTCCTTGTCCTCAGCCAGAAGTTAGAGCTTGATTTTCAGGTTCAGGGAACAATTCACCCTGAAAGACAGTGAGTGTCTCCCCTCTTTGGCTCATCACTCGTCATTGTTAATGACGTTTCCCCCTCTGCCCCAGCGGCTTTACCCTTGAAGTCCCGTCTCCTCCAGTGAGTCCAAGCTCACTTAGGACCTAGGTTCAAGCAATCGTGACTGCGCCTTGCCTTAGGTTGTCCCAGGGTTTCGAGGTGGGATCTTACCCGTCATGGGCTGTCCAGCCTTCCATGCTTCGCCTGATACGGGGGCCAAGTGGGCACGGGTGCTATGAGGGGAGGGGACACACTGACTCTGGAAATCAAAGGAGTGTAAGCTGCTTTCTTCATTTCATCAGTATATTAAGCTATCTCACTTCTTGATTATTCCCAACATTTCACCTGTAACAATTTGTGTATGTGTGTTTTCTATTCATTAATGTAATTGTTAGTTCATGTATTTATTTTCTCAGTCTTTCTTTTTCTAAAACATGTAATTAATATATTTTATTACTTTTTCTTAAGACATTCAGTCTCTAATTGCTCTGTTTTCATGCTGCAACGTCTCTCCCCGGCTATAATCAGACTTCCTGTTTGACGCACACACACTCTCTCAGGCCTCCTCTATTCACGCACTCGCCTATGAGTTATTATTACTTATTTATTATTTTGTACAAATCACACAGAATCATTCAAATCAAGTACTCACAACATTCCCACACTTAGAAGCACTCAAAATACGCTTTCCTAAGAGTATTTTATCAAACATGCTTGCTTAGAATCAGAAAGAGCAAGTAGACAACACTCAGTGCGTCTGTCCTCTTAAAAAGAAGAGAAATAAACACATATGGGACAATTCTCCCCATCTTAGACAAAATGTGACCTTAAATGTCCGTTTCCAAGTCATGTTCTTCTCTACACACGACTCTTGGCCTCCAGGGCATAAAACTTTAAACCTAAGTTTTTACTTTTACCAGAACTAGTACTTTACCAGAACCCTCATACGTCCAATAAGACTGCTATATGTGCAATTCTTTCTTTGACAAAGTTGTATTTTGTATTTTCTTACTCAGCTGTATATAGTATTGGTATTCTATTTTATTCTATTCTACTTTATTTTATTGCATTCCAGTGTTTTCTAATTTCTGCTGCATAACTTTGCACTTTTGCTTTAACAAACCAAATTTCCCAACTGTGGGACTAATAAAAGTCATCTTTATCTTTAACTAGCCCTAACCTAAATCCTGTCTCATCCACTGCTGAAATTCTAGTTCAATGAACACGTGTTGCAGTTTAAAATTAAGAGAGGAAATAACTCACACCCAAGTACTGTGTGTGTGTGTGTTAATGTCTGTGTCCCTTTAAATGAAAAAAGGTGAACACATGTGGTGAGTTTTCCTCAATTTACACAAAATATGACATGAAATATCCTTTTCTAATTCCTGTTCTTCTTTAAACACCATGAATGACCTCCAGGTCATAACCTTTGGACTTATAACTCTGATATAAGTCCACACAGCGCACCAAGCACAGAGAAAATTCAACCTCAGTGCTTCAGAATTCTCCTCAAAATTCAGAAACTGTTTCTGTCATTTATCTCCCCAAGAACTTCATCATATGGACCTCGCCGGGTCCAGTAATCTTCAGCACACGTATCTCACTGCAACCAGTGAAGATTTAAAAACAGTTTATTGTCTCAGTTTACCCAGTATTCACTTATCAGGTGGACCGCAGCCGATCCATACATCTCAACACAATCGTGTGTTGACATTTACACAACTTATTCTTTACTTGTATCACAACACATCTAGTAATATCATCAGAATTACTTCAACATGGTAAACATTGATTTTCCTTTAAAATCAACTTACCATTAAAACTCAAGATCACAGCTGACTCGATTCTCTGAAATCCTGAGTCAGTTAAAACACCTTGCTCAACTCACGGTGTTCTTTTCTCGGACCCCTTCGTCCGAGCTCACTCTTTTTTACCCCGGCATCTCCCCCAGATGGTTACGAGATCTTCATAAACCCAAAAGTAAGCATATTATTTCCCTAATCAAAAGTGAAGCCGTTCCTTACACAGTAATTCTTCATCCAACAGCCTTTGTGTTTTGAAACCAAAAAGAGGAAGGAACAGCGCCCAATTTTAAACTGTGCATGTTGTCACTGAACAACACACACACACAGACACAGACCCAGGGCAATTCTTCCTGGATCATTTATTAACGTTCGAACAAACACAGTCCGCCTTGATTATTTTCTGGACCTCAGCAGATCCACCAAAATTCATATAAATATATCAGCCATTAACCGATTTATTTCTTTTCCTCAGACCACGCCGGATCTGTTACTTCAGCACAATAAACACTGATTTTCCTTCAAAATCAGTTTACCAAGAGCCACAAAACCATTTCTGACTCGATTTTCTGAACTTCTGTGTCACTTAAACATCCTGACAGCACCAGGTGTTTTCTGTCGGACTTCCTCGTCCGAACTTAATCCTTTTACTTACAAATAAGCGTCTCCCAAAATGATCCTCTTGATCATTAGCTATTCACCGAGCCCACAACTCTCGGCAACACCACCTGACATATGCCCACGCCGGAGCTCCTCTTTGAAGTCTCAAAGAAGTACAGGATTCTCCAATCCCGTGAGTTTGACACTTATTAAACCATAAGCTGACCAATAACTCTTATATTCTTCTCTATTCTTAAACATGCATTGGTCTCTTTTTCTTTTTTTTTACCATGAAATACCATATAACCTTTTAACTCAGTACTGTCTGTTTCTCAAAGTTTCATTATCCTTGCTTCAAAGCTTCTCATTACTTCCAAGTTACTCATTCATTACTTCAACGTTTTACTTTATTCTCGAGAATTCAGTTTTACCCCTACTGCGCCAATTTAGTAGTTAAGATCATCTACTCAGCGAACAGATAATTTAGAATTCAGTCAATTTGCACAAATTTGCTTATTGAACAGGTTTGTGCGTACCTCTTAATCTTTTAGACCGGTCCTCTGTTCACCTCATATCAGATCCAACCTTCGGCCACATTAGTTCTCTCTGATTTAATCTAGAAACTTCACGGTCTGCCGTACACAGAGTCTCTTTTCCCTTTTCTTTAACAAGAGATACTCAAAAATTCTGCAAATTCTCTCCACTCAGGAGGAGGCTCACAGCTTTATTTCTTACTCTGTTTCTGGTTGGATTAAAATAACTCTTATATTAGAATCACCCTGTCCAGTGATACTGTATTTCAAAATCACCAAAGGCACGCTCACAAAACAGGAAAATGCTTCAGCAGCCTTAATGGGATCCCCGTGGGCCTCTCACTGTCTATTTCCAAGCACCTATAATGAAACACCGGCACAATGAGCATGCCCTTTATCTACCCCTCATTTAATCAATGTATCTATTCTTTGTTAAAATTAAAAGGGGAAGTGACCGCACCCAAATTTTAACTGCGCACTTTTCCCCAGCAAAAAGAACGGAAAAAGAGACTTTTACAGCCTCTCTCTCACACACAGCCTGCAGCCGGCTGGCACTTAAATCATTTCAGACAGTTTCTTACGTCACGGTTTCCAGCTGTATGAGTGAGTCCCTACAACCCGGATATACACACCGCTGCTCGTCTTTAAGAGACGTCAACAGGTCTGCAAATTCTCCAGGAATATCAACAAAAACACAGCTTTTCTTGGCCCACGGCGGGTCCACAAATTTTTCACTGACCACGGCAGGTCCGCAAATGCATAGGTAATACTTTTTAATCGTCTCTCATAGCTCACAGTATTTATTCTCAGAGTTACTTCAACACAACAGACCTTAGTTTCACTTTACTGCTCGGCTGGCTTTACTGCAAAACCTCAAGCTTACGGCTGACCTGAGTTTCTCTTAAATCATATATCAACTTCCTCGGACTCTTGCGTCCGGTATTTTACTCTTTTTCTCACAATTAAGTGTCTCCCTAACAATGATCCTCTGCGATCACCAGGGCTATATCTGAGGCCACAAAATCTCAGCGGGGCCCTTCCCCCAGTTTAATACCCAGGAAACGTCTTTCCCGGGGGTGGAGTCCTCCGGCTCCGTGACTTTTTAGACACTTATAATCTCTTTATTCCTCTCTATTTCCTTAAAACAACATCTCTAGTTACTTTTAGCTCAGTACTGCTTTTTCCAAGCGACCATGAACACAACACAAATTACTTTTAGCTCAGTACTGCTTTTTCCGAGCGACCGTGAACACAACACTACTCTTAAGTTTCACTTTCGTTGCAACAAAGGTTTTCGTTTCAAACAAAACTCAAAACAGAGATCAACGGATGACCACTTGACTACATATTCTAGAATTATAATTCACTACAGCACAATTTCAGTTTAAGAGGTTTGTGCCTTACCTTTTTGCGGGCCCAATAGTCAAGCCATCACCGTGACGTCTGCCGTTCGATCACCTGATCTGGCCTCGACCTCCGCCGACAACAAACACCTGTACCTCTTACTGCTGATCTTTAGTTGCCCGCATCCTCCACCAAATGAAGCGAGATCGATCAACTGTAGACCAGACAACAAACGACAGAGGCCCAGAAAAGTACAATCAAACGATGAGTTTATTGACAACGGAGAACAACCGTCAGCATATGGCTTATTTGCTCTGACAAAAATACACTGAGTTCTGGTTTTATAGCATAGAGGATCACACCCCCACATACACGTCAATACAGGTCAAAAATACATTATGTCCAGTCATTGTTTACAGACAAGGGTACATCTTGTACATCTCTAATAACTATGAACAGACATATAACTTCTCTTTTTGATAACACCTTCCTTTTAAGGTAATAACTTCAAGCTTCAGGGCCTCTAAGGGCTAATAATGGACCCTCGTCCTCAATCACTAAGTAGACTGAATTGGCGCAGGTCTCAAATAAGAAGCAGAAGACACTTGGGCCTTCGCTCAGGCCTGCTACTAGATTTATGTGTATTGTAAGCATGCATGCAGTTAACCTGCTATGTTCTCATCTTCCCTCAACATGTATCACCTGGACACTCTCACCAGTGAAGCTTAAAACCCTCTTGGATAGAACATCAACTCTAAACAAGCACAGTTATGCAATGTGTATAGAATGAACTAAACCTGTGAATAAAATGAATGTGATGACAAACATATTCAATGCAATATGAACCCTGTAAACAATATTACTGATAAAATAATACTGTAGAACATGTTATTAATGCATTTATCATAAGGCAGAGTATATGGCAGCAATAAAAGAATCTCTAAATCCCAACATATGATTCCCAATGTGCAGAACTCTGGTTAACTAGACTTCAACTGGTTACTGAGAGCTTTTCCAACAGCAGTACAGCTGCACATCCATGTGGCTGTTCATCAGTTGTACCTCTAATTTATCACACAAAGACGTGTACAGCATCAGCAGAGACGTATCTAAGTCATCATTATGAAACATCAGAGAGATAAATGATGACTGATTTATAGGCTCATCATGAAACCGACTAAAGAAATATGAAGTTATAATTAAAAGATAACTGGCTGGGAAATGATCTCTGAAATGTAAATAGAAAGAAGCTCATCATTCATAAACAGCATCAGAATCACATGCAGTTAAAATTACACACATAATGAGCTTTTCAATGCAGTTCTGTGGTAGATCTCCTAAAAACTAAAATGACCTGAAATCCAGGAAACTAGAGTGTGCATGTGGTGTCCACAGTCTGCTCTGATGACTTATTTGTAGATGATTATGAGAATAGAGTTCTTTCAGTTAGCTACAATTTGTAAAGACAAGTTGGAAACTGGTTCTGCGTAGCAAACCATGTGACACAACTGGTTAATGTAACGTCAAGCTTAGATGACAGTCTTATTACTTTAAAAATGATCTTTATTTTTACATATCCGGATATGGAGACCTGAACACACACACAAAACCCCAGGTCTGAAGCACAAACAGGAAGCCTAGTCATTTATATAGACGTCACCCACACTTTAAGTTTCGATCAAACAGCCTAGCCTAATTTAAACTTCAACAGATGGAAGACCAAAGCACAGACACAAAGCTCAGTTTAGGAGTTCAACCATCTCATTTTGGTCATTTTCCCAGCCAACAAGTCCATTCAGCACTGAATGATACGCAGCTGAACGCAGTGAAAGGCAGTATGGAGAACTACAAGTTAGAATGGTTTGTGAAATGATCCTTAGATCCAACATGAACTGACGCCATCTTATCTCAGTGACCAACAACCAGGTGCTGTAAAGTCACATGTGATGAGAGTGTTGGAGAGACCAGTCTTGGCCCCAGTAAGAACACAGGGGAAACCCTCTGCAGTGTGCAGTTAAACCCAGCCTGGGACTGGATGACACAATCATCTACATGCTGCAGATCAGTCTAATCTAGATTGTAACAGTTGCACAGTGACCATTATGTTTTTATATCTCAAGTGCATTTGACATGATCCAGCTACTGATACTGAAAGTCGTACCAGTGAACAGGCCCAGCTTCTCTGGGATTCCTGACAGACAGGCACTGGGGACAGGAGCTCCACAGTGGACTGGGCTGTCTCCATTCCTGTTCACCTTGAACACCTTAATATTTCAGTATATTAGAATATCAGAAATATTCTGAGCTGGTTGTCTGTATGAGTGATAGGCAGGAGTTGCAGTAGATGATTGCGTGGGAGTGTTTCTTATTGTGAAGAAGATCAGAGAGATAGTGATGGACTTACGATGGAAGAGGACGGCTACTTGAACTGTGTCTATCCTGGGACAGGAATCTGACGTGGTTGGGGAGTGAGAGTACCTGGGGGCGCACAGCAGGCTGAGCTAGAAGACGACCACAGAGGCTGTAGCCCGAAAGGAAGTGTGCTGTGGTTTGATGGGTGGCACCAGCAGATTGAGTAAACTGAGCAGGAAGACTGGACCCAGCTGAAGCTGTGGTGGAGAGGAGGTGGCTGTTATCCATCATGGATGATCACATCGACACTGCAGCACATAGTGGACACACAGCAGAGTTCCTATACTATGGCACTGATTCAGCAGCACTGACACATACAGGAGATTCCTCACACCTGCAGCAAGTATTTTTGCCCCTGTTGAGTTTACATGTTTTTTGCATGTTTGTCACCTTTACATGTTTCAGATGAAATGTTAATATTAGACAAAGATAACCCAAATAAATAAAAAACAACAGTAACAAAAAGACAATAAAATCATCCCAGAGGGCTTTAATGTAATGGCAGCAGTAATGTTCCACTCCACTCTGTTTTGCTGGCCTACTTTCTGACACATCCTCAGTTAAACCTGTGAAAAAAAACAGTGGAAACCAAGCAAAGAAGGGGCAAAGTTCAAAGGCATTTATGCTCCTAAAATCAATATAGTCTTGTCCTCAAACATCCACTGGCAGTCAGACACTCGAGCAGGAATGATTTTGTGGCCAGCAGCCAGGGAAAGTGTGGGGTTGGGTCACATTTCTGCTCTGGCTGCAGGCAGTCTGCTCTGGGAGTACAAACCAAAAACAAGGAGACATGGATTGGGGGAGGTAGTCCCAGCAAAGATTTTCTCCAACAATACTGTGGAGTTCAAAGCAAAACAAGTGGCAGAGCAAATATCCCATATCCCAGGATCCCCATCCTGAGCTTTTAGCTCGAGGCAACAGCAGCGTTCAGTTCTTGGGGAACTGAAGAGCTTCATCGATCTGGATGTTCCTTAAAGGTTGCACCGCCTCATATCTGCCTTCCCTGCAGACAAACACAGAGAGACAGAGAGTCTTCCAGGAGGAGCCACTGTAAGCATCAGAGCCAGGAGCATTTGCAAGGTATCTTTTAATTTCATGCACGACAGCTCTCACATTTGTTTCTCTCCCCTTTTCCTTCCTGTAATATTCCTCCTTCTGACACACACACACACAAACAGAGAGAGACACCAGCCCTTTTCCTTTCGCTCTCCAGGGCTCGCATTTAAACGACGCTGCATCCTGAGCCATCCGGATGGAGCTGAGGCACGGAAACAATGTTCATTTTGAACTCTTCCTTTTTAAGTATGAGCAGGGCACTTCAGTCTTCTGTAAGCAATTTATCCTGTAGTGCTGATACAACTGAGTGATGCTGTGCAGCTCGTACACAGAAATTACAAGGCTTTTGAAATGTGCTGCATTAAATGTCATGGCAATAACCCTCTCCTGCTGAGTTATATTCTCCGAATCCTTTTGAGGGAGACGAAAGCTGATGTGTACTGCACCGCTACAAACATCAGGTGAGAAGGGTCGGCTGGGCCCGAGGGTGTGTGGGTGGATGATTAGAGGAAGAAAAATATGTAATTAAGTGTCGAGAGTTTGCCTGAAAATTTGAGTCAAACCTTTTGACCCGGAGAGCTGCAGAATCAGCCTCAATTCAGTCCCCGGTCAGTGGAGTGAGCAAGCTGAAGAAGATGCCAGAGGTTATGATGAAATATGAGGAAGTGTATTCTGAGAGATATGGCTGTCTCCTCATTGTGGTACGTCACACAAAGAGACTCAACAGGTTTGAACTGCGTCCGAGGTCCAAGTGGAAATGAGAGAAAGGAGGAGACGATGCCTCTCTGTGTCACAAAGATCTGTCACTGCATCCTCAACAGCAAAGCTTGTTAGGAGACTTAATTAGTCCAATGTGGCTGCACTGATTGCTCCACACAAGGCTGAGCTTCAGCTGCAGCTCCACTGTGCTTACTGAAGCCAGCACTACCCTAGATACTTTGGTGCCATTTGCCTGTCAAATTCATGGTAATGCCCCCCCCCATCCCCTCCACTTTACCTGTCAAAGTCTACTTTGAATTTCTCTGCAGTCCACATCCTGATCCCAACAAACAGCCTGTCACAACCAGGATGTACTTCCTCTTTATCTCCTCTGTCTGCCATGAAAACAGATAGCAGGGGTTGTGCATTTGATAAACCACATGGCCACAATGCTCTATCAGCCGCTAATCCCATGGCTCATCTTGTTCAGCTGATCCGTCTGCTGCGCTCTCTGCGGGTCAGTCTCGGGCTCCCTCCAGCTTCCCTTTGACTCCTTTCTGCCTCTCGATGCAGCCTCTCTGTAATAAAGCTGCTAGTCCACAGTGTGAGGGCTCACAGCCACAGCACCCACCCAGGGTAATTACACTGGAGTCTCTTAACGAGTGTTATTGTAAAATGTAGATCATCACCGCCTATACAGAGAAGTAAGGACTGTGTGATGGACACAACACAGTTATTCTCCCTGTGAATCCTGATCACATGGAAACTGTTTTGAGGGAAACTTCTTGAATGAAATGAAAAAATGAAAACGTTTCCTGACGTCAGGAAAAAACAGAAATCAAAGATAATTTGTTCTCTTGGCTGTGGAGGTTTATGTCTTACCTCTGTGTATGCTGCATGTGCTTTGAGGTTTCTGCCCTAAACCTTTGGTTCGGGGAACAGGTCTCGATTGTTCCCTGATCTTTTCCTTAAATTTAGCCTTGCTGTGTGAACTTGAATGTGTGTTGTAATGCTTTGTTGACCTTGCTATAAGGCGAACTTCATATTCATTGGATTTCACTTGTGTTCTTGGGGCTGCCATGTGCCCGTCTTTGAAGCTGCAGCACTTTTACCCCTGCTGGTTACGACTGCAGGCGGCAGCACAGCAGACTCTGTGCAGCCATTGTCATCTACTAAATATACATTCAGACTGGTGGTGGGAAGAGAGAAAGTGGAAAAGATGAGGGAGCCTGAGAATGATAAGAACAAGCAGAGAACACAGGTACTGACTCATAATTTTCCAGATCAGATTAGAAATTTGGAATAATATTAGTCACGCAGGAACCCCGAGACATACTGCTCATTTTTCACATCCCCGTCTATGTTCCAGCCTTTGTCTGCCAGCCTCATTAGCAGCACCATTTTATATCTTATTACATCAGATCCTTATTGGTGGGAATGAAAGGCAGATCTGTACCCCCGCTTTCTCTTTCATGTTTGTCCCTTTTGTCCCGCTTCTCCTCCCCTCCGTCTCTCCAAAGCACGGGAGGAGGGTTTTTGTTTTGTTTTTTCTAATGACAGCGGAGAGGATACCGGAGACTTAATAGGAAATTGTGGCTGTCACTCACAGGATCGGACATTATTGCACACAGAATGAAGGGAGGGGGAAACGAGGAGAAGGGGGGAGGAGTGAGGGAGGGAGGGTGGAAGAAAGAAAAATCCTGATTTTGTTCAAAGAATAAAATCAACTGTTTTTACCCAGAATAAGTGCACAGGTTCACCTGGAGGTCACAGCTACGCACACACACACACACACACACACACACACACACACACACGCACCGACACACAGGCGCACACACACGCACCGACAGGCACACACACACAGGCACACACACAGGCACACACACACACAGGCACACACACACACACACACACACTGAAGGTGACAAGTTTCCAGCTGTACAGCTCTCACATGTCCAGTGGCCTCCTGTGGGACATGTGTCTGTGTTATACGTATCATGTACATTATTCTGGCCTCCCAGTGGACGGCTGTGCTTCCTTTAAATCTGGCTGTTAGAGGAAGAGGACAGGATGGAGGCTGACAGCCGCTACGTCCTGTTCATTAGGCTGTAACCATCAGCGCCCCCATGGAGAGATATGTTTACTGTCAACATCAACAAGCGCACATACTGTGATTATTACCATGGAGACCTATGCCATGGACTGATGAGCACACCAGCACGCAGCCAGCGCTGCCTCTGAAACTGGTAATAAATGGAAAATGTGGGCAGACTGTTCCCTAAAATGTTACAGTCGGACAATAATAAGGTGGAAGCTGGTGTGTGTGCATGTTTCAGCTGCTGGATGGTTGGGGTGGGGGTGGGGAGCGGTGGGGTCATTCAGCCAGAAAACTGATTTGGCTGTTTGTGTGCTAAAGTTGGAGCCAGGCTCACACACAGAGTGCTACTGCCCCCTGCTGGACAGACACACAACAGAAACACCCCACCCCCCACCCCCCCGTGTGTGTGTGCGTCTGTGTGTGTGTGTGTGTGTGTGTGTGTCAGGCTTGGAGAAAAAGACAGTAAACAGTAATAAAAATGTCTGCTGTGCCTTTACTGGCTTTGATATCAGCAGAGTAGCCTCTGATCTCTTCTATGAATTAGATCAGTGATCATTGTCATTCTGCACACAGCTAAAAACCCACAAGGCATGCTGTACATTATGAATGTAATAATAGAGTTTTAAGCACTGTGGGTTTTACAGAACTTACTGCTGCCTTATCTCAAATTTGATAAAGAGAAATCCAGAAATAGAATGAAGAGTGGAAGGAGTAACGCTGCTACAAATGTGATTTTCTCTACAAGTACATTACAAGAACAAATGTTTTGCATTAAATCTAAATGTGAAGAAACAATGTTTTCTGCTTAATGAGGAAACAGGGCTAATGACCGTGTTGCAAGTTAGAAATACAGAAAGGTTCCAACCAATAATAAACCTTTGAGTCTATTCTAGTGCGGGGAACCATTTGTTGCCGTGGTCAGATTCACTGAAGGGTCAGTGCAAGAATACAAAGTGGTCACCATGCCGATGGAAGACATCAGTTGGACACGGTGACTCGCTGATGAGTATGCTCTCAGAGTCTTCTGTGGGAACACTTTAGACTTTTAAAACGAGGGAAAGACTTGTGTTCACCTCTCCAGGGCATTTCCAGTTCAGTTTTATTTATATAAGGCAAAATCACAACAGCTGCCACAGCCAGGTCCTCATGTGGAACCTACACACTGTGATCTGTTCTCATACCTCATTGTTTCAAAGAAAAACAATTAACCCTGTACCTGACAGATCTGAAGACCGAGAACACTTTATTTTTAAATGAGTAATACAGAACCTGCTGATTGATGCAGGTGCATCAAAATGCAGAAGTTTTTGAAATGTACCTGATGGACCACAGCTGAAGGAGGGGCTGATCCCTGGGGTCGATGGTTCCAGTCAGCTGTTTGGACAAAGAGTGACAGCAGCAGGTAGAATAAATCCTGACATGCTCCTGTGGAGGAACAGTGCTCTGCCCTGAATACTGAACTCTTAGGATGTATCCATATTCATTGAATCTGTCAGTTGTTGAATCAGGTGGTAAAGCTTTTCACTGTTTGCCTGCATTCATTTTACATCCAAGCTGCTGTTGTTTGGTGTAAGCTCCTTCTGTAGTGCAACTCTGTCATGTGACCACTAAAGCTGCGGCAGGTGGAAATCTAATCTTATAATGAAGTTTATTAAACGGACACAATCAGCAGACAGACCAGATCAGTGGGCTGCTGCACAGGATGTTTGTAAGCTTTGAAAAATACGTTTTAATCGATCATTAATTGGAGAGCGTGGCATGCTGGGAGGCTGTTTGTTAAATGACTGTTGGCGTGAAAAGCAACCAGTAAAAATAAGGGTTGGCTCCTGCAATACACATTTATTTAAGCTAGCACTTGAATTCACAGTCTGAACTACATTTTTTTTTCCTTTGTGAGACTGACGGTAGCACAGGATCATAGTGCTGCTATTGTTTTATAGCACATTTATTAACTGAGTGAAATATGCAGAGTTGTCAGCAGGTACACATCAGACGTCTGCTGGTCGCAGAGACTAAAAGGCAAATATTCAAGTTTTTCCTCTTTATTGAAAAGTTTACCGTAAACATTTGAGTCACTGAACTATAAACCAAACTGTCCAATCAAGGACTAACTTCTCCTTACATGCCGAACCTCAACCAAACAAATCAAAGACCCCAGGTGAGCGGTACACTGCTGACTCCCAGCAGCACAGACGGCTCTAAGTAGTGAGTGGCCAGCAGCTGTGACCCTGATAATGGAAATCGATCCTCGGGCTATGTCTGACGTAAATTAACACATTCAAGTCATACTGAATAAAAGATAAATAAACTACTTCATTTTGTAAATTATGATTGTATTAGACTGAAAAAGGAGGATAAAACAGGGTAAGCAGGTAAGCCATGTTATGATTGACACATTGCTCTTCTTTAATTACGCCGAGTTCTTAGTTTCTCAATGAAATCCACTCATGAGGTGTCACCACACCAGGACTGAACCGGTCACAATGCTCTACTAACAATGGGACTTACAGTGGCTACATCCATTTAGCATCTATGCTAGCGAACAGACCAGGAAATAACGGGTTATGCTCATCGTACAGCAAGCCTCAGTGCACAAACAGTTAAGAAGAAAATGCTACCCATGAATGAGTACTCTAGCTGTTTAGAAAATGTGTCATTTTTTTGCCCAGTCCTTGTACCTGAATATTTTCTGTGTGTGTCTGTGTGAGATAAACCACTGTTACACATACAGACACTTTGGTGCTAGCAGCCACGTGTAGAAAAACAAAATTTCTTCCCATTTCTTTTGTTAAATTGACTAAAAATCTCAAAGATAACAGTTGGACAGAGAGGTAAAAGAGCTAGCTGAAGTTAGTTAGGTGAGAACCTGGTACATTTCAGCCTGGTGTGCAGTGATACCTCACAAAAAACAATGCAACTGGACAAGTGGAGGGCCAAAGAAAAAGGCCCAAACATGATCCTGAGCAGATGAACGGTACGACAACGAAATCCAGCAAAGACCTGAGAGAGGCCTCTGATCACTCAGCTGATCCTTGGACTGGTCTACCAAGCCTCATCTGAAATGGTCTCAGTGGGAGCGTGCTGTTAAGAGGGTTTAAAGGCTGAGGTATGCCACATTACAAAAGAAGTGGACTGGAAATCAGTGGCAACTGGTTTAATGGAGTGATGAATCCACATTTGAAATGTGTCTACAGTCTGCAGTCAGCTGTATAACATGGTGGAGGCTTTGTCCTGGTGATATCTTCACTTCAGCCAGTGGTACAGTAATCAAACACAGAACACAGAAAAGTACCTCGACAGTTTGATCCACCGTCCAATATTATCTGCTGCCTGACTGGCACCTGCTTTATTTTTCAGCATGATTCCAAACACATAGTTATAGTTAGGGTTGGATCAGGTGATGCTGAATCCTCCCTTATGCTGCAACAGGTGTAGGCTGCTGGGGGATTCCCATGATGCACTGGGTGTTTCTTCCTCACTGCATTGAATCATATCTGTTATTAATCTCTGTCTCTCTTCCACAGCATGTCTTTATCCTGTCTTCCTTCTCTCACCCCAACCAATCACAGCAGATGGCCCCGCCCCTCCCTGAGCCTGGTTCTGCCGAAGGTTTCTTCCTGTTAAAAGGGAGTTTTTCCTTCCCACTGTCGCCAAAGTGCTTGCTCATAGGGGCTCATATGATTGTTGGGTTTTTCTCTGTATCTGTTATGCTAGGGTCTACCTTACAATATAAAGCGCCTTGAGGTGACTGTTGCTGTGAATTGAAACTTAAAAAATAAATAGGACTTAAACCTTTAATTTTTTTAGTAATTGAATAATCTATAGATTATAATTTAAGGTCTTTTCCTTACCTTACTGAATTGAATTAACTGGACACAATGCCAATCCAGTAAAAGTATAGACAGTTCTACTGTTTTACCTAGACAGTAAAACAGTTAGTGGAACACAATCTGTGGTGGACCCTCAGAGCCTGGACCTCTACATTACTGAAGCAGTGTGACAGAGAACAGAAGAAAACAAAACATCCAAAAAGAGCTTTGAAGGTCCTCTGAGAAGGCCTGAAGAAACATTTCTGAAGACGAGACAAAGAAATTAGAAGAAAGCTAATTAAGAGGCTTCAGGCTGTATCGAAGAATAAAGGTACTCATACCAAATATTGATAGAACTGTACAAACTCTATTAGCCTTAAATACTATATTTCATTGCATGTTTGTATTTTTGAATACATTGCTGCACCTACCTCTCATACTCCTTGTAACACTTTTAACAGTGAACCCTCATTTCTAAGGGGAGGTTGCCTTCCGTCTGTCACCAAGTACTTGCTCATAGGGGGTCATCTGATTGTTGGAGTTTTACATTATTGTAGAGTCTCTACCTTACAATAGAACAGAATAGGCCTTTATTGTCATTGTACATGTACAATGAAATTATGGGTGCTCCATGCCAACTTTGCAGGAGCAAAAAATATATATGTATAAATATAGTAAAGACATCAATCAATAAATAGAAAACAGAAGCAACATATACAGTCTAGGGTTAGGCAGAGGTGGGGTGTTAACATTTCACATGGCCCAGGGAAGACGCTGTTAGTCTGGAGCTGTTGGACCTGACTGACCTGAGGCACCGACCAGAGGGCAGTGGGTCAAACAGGTGGTGGGCGGGGTGTGAGGGGTCACCTGTGTTTTCTGAGACGGGAGGATCTGATGATGGCTACCAGGGGTGACAGAGGGCAAGCCAACAATTTTTTGGGCAGTGTTATTTATGCTCCGCCTGCCTTCCACTTCAGTAGTGGCCCCCTGAATACCAAACACCAGACAGTAGGAGAGCACTGAGGAGTGGTAGAAGCAGCATTTTCTGGTCCAGGTTATTCTTCTTCAGGACATGGAGCGGTGCAGGGGCTGCTGGGCGATGGTGTTGTGGGTCCAGGTGAGATCAGCCGGGATGTGAGTGCCCAGAAACCTGAAGAAGGACACATTTTCCATCTATATTTAGAGGCAACAGGACCTGTCTGTGCCTCCTGAAGTCCATTATCAAGCACCCTGAGGTGACTGTGATTTGGTATTATATATAAATAAAGTAATATTTGAATATTTTCTCTGTACTATAGTTCATGATAAATCTGAGGTGCAGGAAAAACTTGAAATATGTGCTAATAATGTGCTGGAATATTGTTTTATACTAACATATTGTTACTAGACTTGTAGTCAAGACCGCCTAATCCGAGACCAAGACAAGACCAAGTCGAGACAAAAAAGTCTTTAAACTGCAGCCAGATGCTGCTTCATTTACAGGTGTCAGGCATATTTACGTGTTTTTGCTTTCGCACAGCCCTCCTCACCGCTGTCTACTGTCTCACTCACTTACTGAGAGGACAGACGCACGCTCCACTTGACTGTCGCGTCTCTCACCCTCTGTTTTTCACATAATGATATTATCCTATATCCTCGCTTGTGACTGGCCACAATATGGAGGGATTGTAGCATAGCTCAGCCACTGTGTGAGAGCTGAGCAGCGAAAGGAAATTAAGTGAGGGTACAAATGACTGAAAGATTATTAGGCTCAGTTTTGAGTTTTGTTAAAAAAAAGAATGACTTCATAATAGATAGATAGATAGATAGATAACATATTGTCAGGGTCCTGGGTCTGAGCGATCCAGGACCCCTGAGCAGTCATGGACTTGTTATGTTGTGTATATATATTTGGTGTTGCTGTCCCTCTTCTCCCTGTCTGGATGTGTGTATGTGTTTCTGCGGGCGCCTTCAGGCCTGGTGGGTGTGGCCCTGCTGGTGGACTGGCCACACCCGAAGCCACACACCTGCTCCTGATCAGGCCTCGTCGGGGAGCTACTTAAGAGAGTCTTGGAGCTCCCACCGACGCGGGATCACTGAGTTAGACTCCCAAGTCAGTGTGTCAGTGCAGGAAGTCCTGATTGTGTTTGCCCGCAGGGGTCAGTGTCTAACGGCTGCTTCCATTATTTTTCCCCCTCAGGAGGAGCGTGGAGAGGAAGGACAGCACGCACAGGGTGTGCAGGGTCACGACAGCGGGGAGCACGAACACGGACGCCACTGGAAGACTCACACGGGAGTGTTGGGGAGCACGGGGATTAATTGTGCATTATTATTTACTACACTGTAAATAAACGCACTGTTTGCATCGCAGAGCACCGCATCTGGGTCCTCCTTCCCCCACATCCCCACGGTCTGCTTGGCGGACCGTGACAGAATGATCCCGCCAAGCATGGACCCAGCGGTGTCTGAGGAGAGGCTTAGGAGGGAGGTAATGGACAAGGTTTATAGACTCTGTGAGCTATGGTGGGAGAAGGAGGGGTTGCGTCGCGCCCTGGAGAAGCGGCTGCAGGAGACGCTGTTTAAATTCCCCTGGCTGGTGGACTCACTTAATTCAGTTGGCCTGGACTTTCTTCTCTCTACCCTCCACCTCCACTCTCCTACTCAGGCTGCCCACCAGCCCGGCGAGCTGGGGGATTCGCAGCCTGATACGCCGGCCCCGACGTCTACCCGGAAACGACGTTCGCGCCACCGGCGTTCCTCACCGCAGCCAACTTCCCGGACATCTCAAGAGCCGGCTGTGGTGAGTAATGAGGACACTTTTCCATTTCTCACCCCATCTGCTTCTTTGTTTACAGTGGATGGAGACACCGCTGACGCTGCTGTAAGCCAGCCAACAGTACAGCTAGCATCACCTCATTCAGCGATCTCCTCACCGCTCACCTCTTCACCATCTGTAGCAATGCCACCAGCTACAACGCCACCCGGACCTGCTCGGACCGAGCCGGAGGAGCTCAGCGAGCCGGAGCCGGAGCTCGGAGAGCGGGAGGAGCCCGCACCGCCAGCTGCGGAGCCCTGCGTGCCGGAGCAGGAGCTCGGAGAGCGGGAGGAGCCCGCACCGCCAGCTGCGGAGCCCTGCGTGCCGGAGCAGGAGCTCGGAGAGCGGGAGGAGCCCGCACCGCCAGCTGCGGAGCCCTGCGAGCCGGAGCCGGAGCTCGACGAGCAGGAGCTCGACGAGCAGGAGCTCGACGAGCAGGAGCAAGAGCCGGAGCTCGACGAGCAGGAGCAAGAGCCGGAGCTCGACGAGCAGGAGCAAGAGCCGGAGCTCGACGAGCAGGAGCAAGAGCCGGAGCCGGAGCTCGAGGAGCAAGAGCAGGAGCCACCAGCTGAGGAGCCAGCGCCGCTGCTGGACCTCAACGAGCCGCAGGGACTGGCGTTGCCAGCAGAGGAGCTCAGCGAGCCTGTGGAGCCCGCGTTGCCACCGGAGGAGCTCGGAGGTCTGGAGGGACCCACTCAGCCGGAACTGGAGGTCAGGGTGTCAGAGGGACCTCCACGTCTGGCGCGCCCTCCACGCCGTCCACGTCTAGCGCTCTCTCCACGCCATCGACGTCCAGCACGTCCACGTCAGCGACCGGCGCTTCATAGGCCACGTGCCACTCCTCGCTGTTGCTCATCGGAGCAACGTCGTCGCCGTCTCTGGACCCGGGGCAAGCCGCCGGAGGGGCCGCAGCGCCGCCGCCGCCGCCGCCGTCACTGGAGCCGGGGCAAGCCGCCGGAGGGGCCGCAGCGCCGCCGCCGCCGCCGTCACTGGAGCCGGGGCAAGCCGCCGGAGGGGCAGCAGCGCCGCCGCCGCCGCCGTCACTGGAGCCGGGGCAAGCTGCCAGAACAGTTTCATCGGGGCTGCCGGACCCATGGCCACCCGCCGGAGCTGCAGCGTTGTCTCCAAGGGGGTAGAGGTAGGCCGCCTGAACTGTCTTGCCGCCACCGCCTGACCCACAGCAGGTCCCGCTGGTCTTGCCGTCCTTTGGGTCGGCCTCCAGAACTGTTTTTGGCCACTGGACCGGGGGGTTGGACTGTCGAACTGTGTTTTTCGTTTTTGTTGACTAGTGGTGTTGTCGGAGAGGTTTGGGGCCCTCCGTCCTGGACCCCCCACCGCCCGCCCTGGGTTGGTTTTCCTGTTTTTGCTTTTTGTGTTTTCTTTTGGGGTCGTCGGGAGCCGACCCTTAGAGGGGGGTACTGTCAGGGTCCTGGGTCTGAGCGATCCAGGACCCCTGAGCAGTCATGGACTTGTTATGTTGTGTATATATATTTGGTGTTGCTGTCCCTCTTCTCCCTGTCTGGATGTGTGTATGTGTTTCTGCGGGCGCCTTCAGGCCTGGTGGGTGTGGCCCTGCTGGTGGACTGGCCACACCCGAAGCCACACACCTGCTCCTGATCAGGCTTCGTCGGGGGAGCTACTTAAGAGAGTCTTGGAGCTCCCACCGATGCGGGATCATTGTGTTAGACTCCCAAGTCAGTGTGTCAGTGCAGGAAGTCCTGATTGTGTTTGCCCGCAGGGGTCAGTGTCTAACGGCTGCTTCCATTATTTTTCCCCCTCAGGAGGAGCGTGGAGAGGAAGGACAGCACGCACAGGGTGTGCAGGGTCAGGACAGCGGGGAGCACGAACACGGACGCCACTGGAAGACACACACGGGAGTGTTGGGGAGCACGGGGATTAATTGTGCATTATTATTTACTACACTGTAAATAAACGCACTGTTTGCATCGCAGAGCACCGCATCTGGGTCCTCCTTCCCCCACATCCCCACGGTCTGCTTGGCAGACCGTGACACATATTACATATGCAGGACACCTTAAACTAGTTTTTAATTAAGCAGCAAGGCAGAACAAAGTAGGGGCTGTATCAAGACACAGGGACTAAACCCCAGTTCAACCAGACCCAGAACTGATCCAGAATTAAAACAGGACTACAACAGTTCAAAATCAGGACTACTTAGGACTTAACCAAAACAGAACCAGAATCGTAACTAGATGATAGTAGCACTAAAAATCATCATAGACCTGCACTACACTTATTTTTTAATTCTACCAAAGTACACTATTTAGATTCAGAAAAGTTTATAGAATTATTTAGCCTTGTTGTGCAAACAAGCCTGCAAAACTTAATAAATACCATTTGTTACTTTTCAAATTCTATATCTAAAAAGATACACTAGGTGCTAGATACATGTTCTGATGAGTTTTGGCAAACAACCATTTGACTAACATGTGTGTCTCACCTGCTCTTGTTCCCTCTGTTCCTCGCTCTCTCTCCCCCCCCTCTGTTCCTCGCTCTCTCTCCCCCCCCTCTGTTCCTCGCTCTCCCCCTCTCGCACTGCATGCTGGGAGTTTGATGGTGGTGAGTTTGGTGTGTCTAAGTGAGAGTGTGTGATTTTTTTCACTGAATGCTTTTTTCCCCTCTTTTCTTGCTGTGTTTATTGTATGATTGTTTCATAGCTGTTTGTGATTGTGTAGTTTGTATTTCCGTTTGACAGGGATGGCGTCCAGTGGGACGCTGTCCCTGTCTTTGAAGCATGGAGTCAGGGTGGTGCAGCAGCCGAGCAACATTGTCGAGCAAGTGTTGTTGGCTGTAGGTGAGCGGGTGGGGCATGGAAACATTTCGTATGCTTCACGTATCAATAAAGCGGTTGTCATATTCTTGAAAGAGCAGGGGTTTATCAATCAGCTTATAGAGAGTGGCCTGTATTTGAATGATGAATTTATGCAGGTTTCTCCCCTCGCAGTGCCCTCCACTCGGATCACTGTCTCGGGGATGCCTCTGTTTATTCCCAATGCGGCTTTGAAGCAAGAACTGAAGCGCTTTGGGAGATTTGCCAGTGGCTTCCGGACAGTGAGTCTGGGCTTTAAGGACGCCAAGTTGAAGCATGTTCAGTCCCTTCGGAGGCAAGTGTTCATGTTTTTAGACTCCCCCACACAGACACTGGATGTCTCCTTCCGTGTCAAACATGAAGAAGGGTTCTACATGGTGTATGCTAGCTCCGGGAACATGAAATGTTTTGAGTGTGGAGATGTGGGTCATAAGAAAATAATGTGTCCTCACAGACAGCTTGCAGCGGGACCTGCTGTGGCTGATAGTGGGGAGGGGATTAGCGGGCAGCAGGCGCT
Organism: Oreochromis niloticus; assembly: GCF_001858045.2. Lineage (NCBI taxonomy): Eukaryota > Metazoa > Chordata > Actinopteri > Cichliformes > Cichlidae > Oreochromis > Oreochromis niloticus. Next base: position 793,298 of record NC_031966.2, read on the forward strand.
AAACTTGGCTGCGCCTCCGGCGTGGGGTGAGACAGTTGTTGCCCCGGCTGAGGCTGTGCCTCTAGTGCGGGACGAAGCTGCTCTTGTCCCGGCTGAGGCTGTGTCTATAATGCGGGGCAAAGCCGCTGTTGACCCGGCTGGAGCTGTGCCTCCAGCTGGTGGTGAAACTGCCCTATCTAAAGAGGACGCTGTGCCTTGGGTGCGAGGTGAGGTCGGCGTTTCTCCCACGGACGCTGCGGCTTTGGTGTGGAGTGAGGTGAGTGATTGCATGACTACAACCAAGCCGAAAGAGAGGGTGGAGGCTGGACCTGCGGTCAGTACGTCGCAGAATGGGGATGAAATAGTCTTATGCTGCATTAAAACAAAAACCCCTACCAACCACTACCTGGGACTACCTCAAGTAGACTAGTATACTACTTTCCAGGGAACACTGTTGGAACACTTTATTTTATTTATTTTATTATATGTTAGGTCTTGTCTATCCTGTTACCTATTTAATATTACCTTATTGTTAGGGCTGTTTTTGTTGTGCATCTGCACTTTATTGTTGTCAATGTCTACGCATGGGACAGTGTGAAACGTAATTTCAATTCCTTTGTATGGCAAGTACATTTGAAGAAATTGACAAATAAAGTTTTCTATTTCTATCTAAATGGGGAGCTCTGAGTTGGGTGTAGAGTGTGTTGTTGCCTCGGGGGAAGGAGGGGTGGAGGAGCAGCAGTGCAGGACGCCTGCTGGTTGTTATGGTAACGACGCAAATGTTATGGAGTGTGATTCTGACTCTGATAATGTTTCTGTTGCAGACAGTGTGTCTCAAAATGCAGATTTGTATTCTTTGGAGGAAATTGTTGCTTTTCTGGATGACACCTTTGGTAAAAAGGTGAATGTTAGGGAATATTTCCCTGATGTTGAGAAATTCATTCGGTCAGCTATGACTCTTCAGAAAGTTGTGGGATTGGACGGTAAAAAGCGTTATCGTCTGAAGAAACATGTTACTGGTCTGAGGAAACAGTTGAAGCGTCTGAATCGATAGAGGACATGAAGTTTTCACAATAAAACGTCATGATCACACAACACTGGGTGTTTCATCTCTGCTGGGTTTTTCTGTTTGCTTTCTTGATCGCTTCCTCTTATGTGCAGGGGTTGAGGGTGGCCTCCTTGAATGTGAATGGGTGCAGGGATACAAATAAAAGAGCCTTATTAGCTGAGGTGATCAAACAGAAGAGATTAGATATAGTCTTTCTCCAAGAAACACATACTGACAGTTTAAATGAGATAGACTGGGATCTGTGGTGGGGGGGCAGAAGTTTCTTAGCCATGGGACAAATTTTAGCACAGGAGTTGCTATGTTATTTTCTCCTTCTCTAAATGCGAATATTTCCTTTAGCATAGAGATGGTAAAGGGCAGGGTCCTTTTGGTGAAGGCTGAAATTGAAGGTTTTATTTTTACTTTTGTTAATGTCTATGCACCAACCTTAGGGTCTGAGCATGAGATTTTGTTTAAAACATTAAAGGAAAAATTAAGTGGTGCTGCTCAAGGGGACTGTGTCGTGTTGGGTGGGGACTGGAATTGTTGTCTTGAGTTTACTTTGGATAGGACTGGGGCGGAGCCGCATCTTCAGTCATCTTCTGCTTTATCAGATGTCCTACGGAAGAATAATTTGGTTGATGCGTGGAGGCTGAAGCATCCCTCATCCAGGCAGTATACCTGGGTGAAAGTGACTGAAGGCAGGATTAGTGCAGCGAGATTAGACAGGTTTTATTTGTCTGTTTCATTTACTGCTCGAATTATTAACTGTCAGTGTTTTCCCGTTGTTTTTACAGATCATCACTTTCTATCTGCCACCAGCAAATCCAAATCTTTTTGGCGGTTTAATATAAAATTATTGCATGATCGGATATTCTGTGACAATTTTAGGTTTTTTTGGGATTACTGGAGATCAAGGAAGGGTGATTTTGATTCTCTTACTCAATGGTGGGAGGTAGGAAAGGCCCAAATTCGTGTGTTTTGTCAGCAATATAGTTTTCTTCTGACAGCCAATATCATGAGAACTGTGCAGGACCTTGAAAAAGAGATCACACGTATGGAGGATGTCTCTGGTTCACAGTTAGGTCAGCAGAATAATGACTGTCTACATTCTAAAAGGCAAGAGCTTAACCATTTTTTACATGAGAGAGCTAAAGGAGCTTTGGTTCGAGCACGTGTCACCAGGCTCCAGGACATGGATGCTCCAACCACATTTTTCTTTAATTTGGGGAAATCTGTGGTTCGCAGAAAGCAAATGGTGTGTCTTCAGCTTTCAGATGGAAAGGTGACCACAGATCCGGCTGAGATGAGAAGGCATGCAGTGACCTTTTACACGGACTTGTTTAGTGCGGATACCTGTGATGTGGACTCTGCTTCGGACCTTCTGCAGGGGCTTCCTCAGCTGAACCCAGGGGATCGGGACGTTTTAAACGGGGATATAACCTTGGATGAGCTGTCTGCGGCAGTGTCTCAGATGGCTTCAGGCAGAGCTCCAGGAATAGATGGTTTACCATCAGACTGTTTTAAGCACTTCTGGAGTCTTCTGGGTCGGGACCTACTGGACGTGTTTAAGGAATGTTTTATAGAAGGGATACTTCCAGCTTCCTGCAGGCGTGCAGTTAACTCTCTTATACCAAAGAAGGGGGATTTAACCCTTCTTAAAAACTGGAGACCAGTGGCCCTTTTATGTGCAGACTACAAGATTCTTTCCAGGGTTTTATCGAACAGACTGAAAATGGTCATTGAACTGCTGATTGGTATAGATCAATCTTACTGTATTCCGGATACTCTATGATTGATAATTTGTTTTTAATGAGAGATGTGTTTGATATTTGTAAAGTGTACAATGCTAAAGTTGGCGTCGTTTCTATTGATCAGGAGAAGGCATTTGACCGTGTGGACCATGATTTTCTTTTTTCCACCTTGAAGACCTTTGGTGTTGGGCGGGGGTTTCTGACTTGGGTGAAGCTGTTGTATAGCAATGCTTACTGTGTTGTGAAGGTGGGAGGAGGGTTGAGTTGTCCTGTGCCGGTTCGGAGAGGGATTAGACAAGGTTTCCCTATCTCTGGACAGCTCTATAGCATTGCTGTTGAGCCTTTTCTCTGTAGACTGAGAAGCAAGTTGAGGGGTTTCTCTTTGCCAGATATGGTTCAGAGCCCTCCTGTCGTTGTGTCGGCATATGCTGATGATGTTAATGTTTTTATTACGGATCAAAAGGATGTGCAGGAATTGCAGGACTGTCTGGTTTTGTATGGAAACGCTTCTTCAGCTAGGGTTAATTGGGGTAAGAGTGAGGCCTGTTTGGTGGGGCAGTGGAATTTGTTGAGTATTCCAAGCTTCCTGGGAACCTTTGCTGGGGTCAAAGGGGCATTAAAACTCTTGGGGTTTACTTGGGGAGTGATGACTTTGTGAAGCAGAACTGGGAGGGAGTGCGGGAAAAGGTGGAGGCTAAGCTGTCTAAATGGAACCGGTTGCTCCCCTACCTGTCCTACAGGGGTAGAGTTCTAGTAGCTAACAATCTAGTTGCCTCATCTTTATGGCACAGATTACTTGTTTTAGTGCCACCACCCGGTCTTCTGGAAGAGGTGCAGCGGCTTCTGGTGAAGTTTGTCTGGTTGGGACAGCATTGGCTTCGTGTGGCAGCCCTGTATCTTCCTGTGGTGGAGGGGGGACAAGGCCTAATAGATGTTTTGTCCAGAAAAGCAACCTTTAGACTACAGACGGCACAGAGGCTGCTGTATGGCTGTGGTCACAGCTGGATGGCTTCTGCTCAATTGCTGCTTAGGAGAGCGGGCCGGCTTGGATTGGATAAACACCTCTTTCTTCTGAAGTTGGATCAAGTGGATCTGTCTGGACTTGTGCCATTTTACAGCTCGGTGGTTAATGCCTGGTGGACGCTGAAGGTCGCACGTACTCCTGAGCCCAGACCTGGGATGTGGCTTTTCGAGGAACCACTGTTTTTTAATGAATTTTTTCCCAGCACCGTATTTTCTTCTGCTACAATAAGGACCAAGTTTGTGGAGGCTGGCGTTGTCAAACTGGGTCATCTTACAAGGATGTCTATGGGTGCACTTGGTGGTGTCACAGGCATTAAGTCCTACAGAGTGCTGGAGAGAATTATGGAGGAAATTTGGTAATCTCTGTCGCCATCACTGAGAGACTTTGCTGGAGATAGTGTCCTAGCTGATCAATGGGCTGATGACAGCGAATATGTTTTCCCTTCATTGATGGTCAGTCCTGCCTTTAAGGAGCAGCCTGAGGGGAGTGGCATGCTTCTCTCCCTGGGGACACCGGTGCTGGATAGTTTCAGCTCTTGTGGCAAGAAGCAGCTTTATTTATGCTGTGTTAAGGTGCTGAATTTCTGCTCTCTGGTTGGAATCAGGGAGTCAAAATGGACAGTTTTTTGCTTCAGATTCTACCCCTAAGGGCAGGTGGAGGGTCCTGCATAAGCCTCCTGTTGAAAAACGGATGGCTGACCTCCAGTGGAGGATTGTACATGGAGCAATAGCCACGAACAGACACAGAGCCCACCTGGACCCAAGCACCGGGGAGGGTTGTCCTTTTTGTTCAGAAAGGGAGACGCTGGAGCACTTAGTGGTCTGTTGTCCGCGGCTATTGGGTTTATTTTCTTTGTTGCTGGAGTGGGTGGAATCTCTGGGGGAGACTTTCTCTGTACCTTTGTTTGTCTTTGGCCCTCAGTATTCAGTGCAGAAAAGACGGACCTTGGTTCTGATTAATTTTTTGTTTGGCACAGCTAAGCTGGCAATATGGAAGACTAGGAAGAACCAGATGCTAGGTCAGGGTTGGACTGATGTTGTGCAAAGTCTAAAGGGCCTGTTGGCATCCCGTCTGAGAGTGGAGCATTCTTTTTACTCTCTGACGAATAGTCTGGACTCCTTTGAAACTGTGTGGGGGATTGGATGGGTTTTGTGTTCAGTAGGAGCAGATGGGACACTTGTTCTTAACTTTTAAGTGTGTGTGCTGGGTACCTTAGTTAACGGTTAGTGTACAATGAATGTTGTGATTATGTGGTAGCATTTTTGTGTTAGATTTTTTGTTTTTGTTTGTTTTGTTTTAATTCGGTGTAAATAAAGTTGTGTGAAAAGTAAAAATCAGAGTCTCTGCTCCTCGCTCTCCCTCTCTGCTCCTCTCGCTCTCCTCCCTGCACTGCATGCTGGGAGTGTGAGTGAATGGGTGTGTGAAGGTGTGTGGTGAGTGCGTGGAGCTGCTGAGTGAGTTTGGGACGTTTGGACTGTTTTTTTCCAGAAAACTTTGGGCTTATGGGTGGTTAAAAGGTAAGGCACGTTTATTTCATTGTGTTGTGTGAAGTGAAGAACTTCAGTTAATTGGCCAGTTTTACCTTGAGTCATGGCGTCCCTCCCCAGTGAGGGTTCGCCTCCCCTGTCTATTAGACATGGGGCCAGGGTGGTGGCACCCCAACAGTACACCGTTGAGCAGGTTCTGCTAGCTGTTGGTGAACAGGTGGGCCATGAGAACATAACTTATGGCTCTCCGATGAACAAGGCTGTGGTTGCTTTTCTCCGTGAGGAGTGCTTGGTTCACCTGTTAGTTGAAAGGGGGATCATTCTGGATGATTTGTTTGTGGCTGTTTCGTCACTGTTTGTGCCATCTACGCGGGTCACCGTGTCAGGTGTCCCGCCGTTCATCCCGAATGACCTACTTGAAAAGGAACTGACCCGCGTTGGAAAGTTTGCTAGCGGGTTTAGGGTTGTTCGTCTTGGCTGCAAAGACGCCAGACTGCAGCACGTTCAGTCACTACGAAGGCAGGCCTTCATGTACCTGAACGATCCTTCGCAGACACTGGAAGTGTCGTTTAAAGTACAGTATGAAAACAGCTTATATACTGTTTACGCCAGTGCAGGTAGCATGACGTGTTTTGAGTGTGGTGATGTTGGCCATTAACGCTCATCCTGCCCTCACACAGAGCAGGAGGTGCGCCGTGAAAAAGAGGCTCATGCTAGTGGGGCAAGTGAGCAGGAGTGCGCTGTAGATGCCGGTACGGGAGAACAGCCAGCTCGTAGCGGTGCGGACGAGCAGCCGTCTACGAGCAGCGCTGTCATCGGCGAGCCACTAGCGGCGCAGAGTGACAGAATGGAGGTCGCAGCCAGTGCTCCACAGACTGCGCCAGAAGAACAGGGGGTAGTACAGGCGACCAATGAGGTCGAGGATGGATGCGATGACATACAGGCCAGGGAAAGTGTGGAGGAACATCAGGACAGTGGGCAAACCAAAGCAACGGCAAGTGAGGTGGGTATTGCGAATGTAATTTCAGGTTCTTTGAGCGCAGAAAATGAGGAAGACGATTTGTTGGAAGATGATTCCCTGTCTCAATGCTCTGATATTGTTTCAGAAGAAGACCATCAGCAGTCGTATTCCTTAGAAGATATAAACCGCTTTTTGGATGAGACATTTGGTATGCAGTCTGTGGAAGTCACTGAGTTTTTTTCCAGATGTTGATCTTTTTATAAAATCTGTTCTGAAAATAAGAAGAGTTGTTGGTTATGAACAATTGAGCAAACAGAAAAGATTCCGTCTTAAAAAGATCTTGACTAAGTTGAGGAGGGAAAAAAGAGGAAACACTCCTTTAAAAGCATTGTAAAATGTTTGGAGCACTAAGGGTGTCTTTCTGGAAGCGTCTCACTGTCTTTTCTCTTTTTCTCCTCCTCCTCTTCTCTCTGTCTTATATGGCGAGCTTGAGAGTAGGTACACTTAACATTAATGGGGGTAGGGATAGGGAAAGGCGTGCAGTCTTAGTGGAGCTTAGCAAGAACAAAAACATCGACATGTTCTTTTTACAGGAAAAACATAGCACTATAGAAAATGAGACAGAATGGGGAATGAGTTGGAGTGGGCAGGCTTTTTTAACCCTTAGATGCACACGTGGGGTCAAAAATGACCCCAGGGGTTGTTTTTCTTCAAAATCTTTAAAATGCAAAGTTGTAATATATTCATATTCCAGGTATTCCTCATAAAATATGTTTGTAACATGAGGCCATTTGCATTTTTATTTATTTTTTCATTAATTTAAAAAAAAAAAAATGCAGTTTTTGTATCACTACCCTACTCTTCCACAAGTGGGGTCAAAAATGACCCCAAGCAGTTCCTATGGAATCTTCTATGAAACTTTCATTCTTAGCGACTCTGACTGACCCACTTACACTTCTGATGGATCAAGAATTAATTTTTACACAATAACATACATGATTTATAGTCAGGGCTGCACATAAGTGGTCCGCAGATGTGCATTCGCTGTCACAATAAAAGTATTCCCGGAAATTCAGAGAATATGTGCTTCTTTTGTGGTGGAGGAACACCAAAGTAATTGCTTATGGAGCTTGCTTCTTCAACATCTTTAAGAGTTCTGAACAAATGTCTGTCCTCCTCCAGAGCATCTAATGTATGCAAATGAGCGTTCAAACTTCTTATCTGGTACGTGTCTTTTATTTTGACAGCAAATGCGCACCTGCGGACCATTTATGTGCAGCCCTGTTTATAGTTTTCTGTGCATTTCAAACATAGTCGTTTCTGATGTTTGTTTTTTTTTAATATTTAAAGTAACATGGCTGCTATGAGGCCAGCTAGGATCCCTGTGGACTTTGCCCTACAAATGATCCACGACGGATGGGATGAAGAGCCCATCGGAGGCATTGACTCAGAATCTGACATCTCAGATATAGAGGACCCAGACTATTGCCCCCCCCGCCCCACTGAACAAGGCCAGTCAGATACAGAGGAGTCCTCTGAAGAGGAAATGGATATTGAGTCTAACAGAATGAGCCCCTCTTACTGTTCTAGCCACAATATTCTGAATTAGTCGGCCAGGGCTTACACCTGGGTCTAGTACTGATGTTCATGTCTGATAATATAATAGAAAAGGTGCGGACATGCACAAACATGGAGGCATGAAGAGTCGCCACAGACAGGGGAAAAGAGTGGAAAAATGTAATCGAACATGAGCTCCTGGCCTTCATTTGACTGACCATTCTTGCAGGAAGTGAGAAGAACTGGGATGTACCAGTCTGTGTGTTTTTTGGGAGTCCTCTGCATAACCCAATGTACAAGGCCACTATGTCAATTAAAAGATTTAAAGATATTTGCCGTTTCTTGCGCTTTGATGACAAGAGGACCAGAGCCTACCGACTGAAAACAAACCACATTGCAGCTTTCCGCTACATATGGGGCCTGTTCCTGGTCAACTGCAGGCAGAAATTCATCCTCAGTGATTGTGTTACAGTGGGTGAACAACTTGTGCCTTTCAGAGGGAAGACCCAGCTTCTGAAGTATATGCAGAGCAAGCATACAAAAGTAATACAAGGATACAAAAACTGCAATTTCTTAAAATTAATGAAAAAATAAATAAAAATGCAAAGGGCCTCATGTCACAAACTTGTTTTATGAGGAATACCTCAAATATTAGAATGTTACAACTCTTCTTTTTAAAGATTTTGAAGAATAACAACCGAGTTTATAGCAAAATGCATTGTTTCTATTTGGGGTCATTTTTGACCCCACTCGTGAAAGAGTGTAGGTATTGGTAGGTTGTGCATCCAAGGGTTAAGTCATGGTACCAACCTCAGTGCTGGTGTAGCAATTTTATTTTCTAGGCACCTTCACCTGTCACGTTTCTGTCTGTGAGATAGAGCAGGGAAGGGCACAGGTGGTTAAAGCAACCATCAGGGGAATATCTTTTGTTTTTATGAATGTATATGCCCATAACTCAGCTGCGGGTCTTGTGCGATTATTTCGTAAAATTACTGATGAGTTATCAAAATTAAACAGTGCTTCAATAATAGTGGTGGGAGGGGACTGGAATTGCACAACCCACCCTTCAGTTGACAGAAACATAGGAGAGCCCCGCCCACCTTCGGGTTCACTTTTGTCTACAGTCATTCTTCAGAATGATTTGACTGATGTTTGGAGAAAGCTCCATCCTACAACCAGACAGTATACATATGTAAGTGTCTCTGAGAGCAATGTGAAGGCAGCTAGGCTTGATAGATTATATATCAACCAGACGTATAATAGACTAAAAGCAGAGATTTCACCTGTTGGTTTTTCTGATCATCATTTGGTGACTGCAGATATTTCTTTATTGATGCATTCTAACATCTGTTCGCACTGGCGCTTTAACGTGCAGCTGATTCATGACGAAGAGTTCTGTCGAGCTTTTTCTGACTTCTGGTGCCACTGGAAACTAAGGAAGATTGACTTTTGCAATTTGGCTCAATGGTGGGAGGTGGGGAAAACACAGATAAAGCTTTTTTGTCAACAATACACATCACATGCAACGACCACTGTTAAAGACTACTTTGAGGACTTAGAACAAGAGCTCAAGAGGCTAGAGACTGAGATTATAAGTGGGACGGTCAATACAAATAATACCTGGGACAGTAGGAGGAAGGCTTTGGGCAAGTTTCTTCACGAGAGAGCAAAGGGTGCTCTTATTAGGACTCGGATTTCTGCTATTAAGGAAATAGATGCCCCAACAAGGTTCTTTTTTAAGCTGGAGAAAAGGGTTCGAGAGTCACACCAAATGTTGTACTTGAGGCTTCCAGATGGGAAGGTGACATCTGACTCGGTGGCAATGAGGAAGCTTGCCATTGACTTTTATGCCAGCCTTTTTAGTGCTGACGCGTGTGACCCTGAATGTGTGACGAAGATGCTGGTGGGGCTGCCACGGCTGGATGAGGCTGAATCAGCTGTGTTGGAGTCTGCTATTTCCTTTGCGGAGATGTCTTCAGCGGTTCAACAACTCAACGGTGGTCGGTCATCAGGAGTTGATGGTCTTCCTGCAGAATTTTACCAAAAATTCTGGTCGCTGATAGGAGAGGACATTTATGATGTTTTCACGTACTGTATGACCACTGGGATCTTGCCAACAAGTTGCACAAGGGCAGTTTTGACTTTACTGCCAAAGAAAGGGGACCTGGGCTTGCTCAAAAATTGGAGGCCTGTCTCTTTGCTTTGTACGGACTACAAGATTCTTGCGAAATGTCTTTCTAACAGGTTGAAGACCTGTATTGACATGATTGTTGATGTGGATCAAGCATACTGTGTCCCTGAAAGAACTATTATGGACAACTTGTTTTTAAATTCGAGACATTATTGATCTGGCCAAGCTCAAGGACTTGGATGTGGGGTTTTTATCTCTGGATCAAGAAAAAGCTTTTGATAGAGTTGATCACTTTAGAAGCTTTTGGGTTTGGGAACATTTTCATTTCTTGGATCAAATTGTTGTATTCAAACGCTGCTGTCATGTTAAAGGTAGGGGGAGGGTTAAATCGGCCTGTTCCAGCTCAGAGGGGCATCAGGCAGGGGTGCCCTCTTTCTGGTATGTTGTATACACTGGCCATTGAACCCCTTTCACACCATCTTAGACAGGGACTCTTAGGTTTTACCTTTGACGAAGCAGGAAGTCCAGTAAAATTGTCAGCTTATGCTGATGTTACGGTTTTTATAACCAGTCAATGTGATATTAAAACACTCAGAAAGACACTGGACTTATATGAGCGAGCATCCTCCGCGAAGGTTAACTGGTCAAAGTGTGAAGGTTTCATTTTGGGAGGGTGGGTTGATAAAGAGGAGCCAGTGTTACCGGCAGAATTACAGTGGAACAGGGAGGGACTGAAGTGTTTGGGGGTGTTTTGGGGAACTGATGCTTTTCAGGGGAAGAACTGGGAGGGTGTTGTTGAAAAGATTGCTGCCCGGTTGTCTCGATGGACTTGGCCTTGGAAAACTGCTGCCAAGTTGGCTCAGGAGACTGGGATCAGGTCTCTGCGCTTTCTGGAGAAGCTGGTGGAAGAAGTCATGGGTGGTCTTCCGGGACTCGTAAGGGCTGCGCTGGGGACTCGCTCTAAAGGTGGTCAACCAAGTTCAGCTGACTTCCCTTCGCTGTCCGTTTGTGCTGCAGTTGGGGAGCAGGATGAGGAGGGAGGCTCTCTTCTTTCCTTTCGAACACCTGTTCTGGGTGACCTGTCAAGGATTTCAAAGAAGGCTATGATAGGTTCGTAGCTTGAACCTATTCGCTGGAACGTTGAAGGCAATGTAATTACACAGCAAGCAACACACGAGTAGGCAAGTTCTTTATGTTTCACGTGCACGGGAGAGAACTGGACAGGCGCCGTTCCTTCGCTTGACCCCAGTTGCTCTCGTCCGCTCTCCCGTAACACTGCTCTTTTATTGTGGTTACATGAATATGCATAGGTTCATTAACATATGACCTCCTATATAGGTATACATGTGAACAAAGAATACCGTGTGTGTGGTCAAACTGACCCCAGGAAGACTCCCCAGAGCCGTCCATCTAAACAAAAGGCACTTAGCCTAAAACAGATATAGATACGTTTATCCTACCATAAAACAATAAGACAAGGTACGACCTCTCCCATGCTCCTAAAATGTGGGTGTGAAAGTCAGAGAGCTCTGGAATGCACACAAAGCTTGCAGACTATTAAGGATCAAACCTCTACCAATCTACACCCAATTATAAAACTCTAAGAATATATAAGTAGATATTTCTAAGCATAAATGACAATCAACAATACAAATCTAACAGGCTATATATGAGGTGGCTGTAAAGGTGCTGAACAGGGGATTGTTGGCTGGTGTTCTGGAGTCGAAGTGGTCAGGTGTGTTGGCTCCGGGGTCATCTCCGAGGAGCAGCTGGAGGTCCCTGTACAAACCTCCCATAGAGAAACGCAGTGCGGATCTCCAGTGGAGAATAGTGCATGGGGCCGTGGCTACGAACAGACACGTGGCACATATGGATCCACGAACAGGGACCCACTGTCTTTTCTGTCTGACTGAGGAAACACTGAAGCACCTGTGGCTTGGCTGTTCCAGGCTAGCTGGCCTGTTTTCATTGCTGCGGCAGTGGCTTGCTGGCCTTGAGTGTTTTGGAGGAGGGTCTCTTTATCCTGGGTCCGAGGTACTCTGCAGTGCAGCGTAGGAAGGTTTGCTTGATTAATTTTTTAATAGGTCAGGCGAAGATGAGTATATGGCTCACAAGGAGGAACAAAATGAAGGGAACAGGATCTGTTAATTTAGAACTTATGTTTAAAGGGTTAGTGGGTGCACGTTTGAAAGAGTTTGTTTATTACAGGATGATGTCCAACATTGGAGAGTTTGTCTCTATTTGGGGCATTGATGGAGTTTTGTGCAAAATAACTGATGATAATTTAGTTTTGAATTTTTGAAAAGAGCCGAATGGAGTGTTTTCTGGTTTTGTTTTGTTTTCTGTGTTTATTGTATTTGGGTGGGGTTGATGGTGGGAGGGGAGGGTTGTTCATATGTTGATTTGGCATTCATTTTCAGTTATGGTTGTGAGTTGAAGTATTGATGTAATAAAGGTGTGTTAAAGGTCAAAGGTCTCTCTCCCTCTCTGCTCCTCTCTCCCTCTTTGTGCTGACAATCAAGCCAAACACCAACATCCTCAAATATACAGTGGAAACCAGATATTTACACACTCTTCAGATAAAAACACAAACACTTAATTGTAACAGCAAATCAGACTAAATGTTTATTATTTTAGTTTGATAAATATAAAAACATATTTGTTAACTTTAAGAGTAAAGAGAGAAATCGTCTGTATTTCTTAAGTGCAAATGGCACCAAATTGTATTCAAACTTGAGCCACACTTATGGAACTCCACAGTTCTTTTCCTGGTGTTTTGGTTGATATCTCTTGATTTTCCCATGTCAAAGAAACAGGCTCTGTGTTTTGCCTTATATGGATCCACAGGTGTGCCACCAATTTACTCACATGGACTCTACTTACCAATCAGAAGCTTCTTCAGCTCAGAATGGAATCGTCTGGAGTTTTCTTATTAATTAACAATAAACTTAGTGTATATGTACTCCTAAATTTGATGAAAGTGATAAAAAATAGACAGCTCTGTCTCTCTTTATTCTGACATTTAACTAATTCAAAAGATATTTCAATATTTATCTAAAACAAAACAAGTTTACTCTAAATTGATGTTTAACAGTTAAAAAAAAAAAAAGAAAAAAAAAGTGTTTTCATGTTTTCTCCCTAAAGTGTAAATATCTGGTTTCAGCTGTGAATATACTGCTGTGTATTGAAATTCCTCTTGTTTTGCATAGAAATATACTGAACAACATACAAAGCATAATATATAAAATAACATCTACCCGAGTTTTTTCTTTGAAAGAAGCTCCTTATGTCCATTGTTGTTTACATCAGTACATAACTGAAACAGATTTAGAGAGTTTGTTTAGCCGTGGAGGGTAACAACTGAAAATATGAACTGTAAGCTAAGACTCTCTTTTAAAAAAAAAAAAAAAAAATTAGCATTGTCGTTCGGCTTTTTATTTATCTATTTGTTGATTCACTCGAAGAGCAAGTAACGCAACCAAGTAATCAGTTTATATCAATCTTTTGTGATACACAGTCATATTTATATTATTTGTACAGTACGAATGATTTGTTTTGGTACCTGGTCAAACTTAAGCTCTCCTCTGTCTGCAGCAAACTCGCAGGCAGCAGCTTCTCCCCCCTCGCTCACATGTGTGCTGCGCTCAGTCGCCCAGTGCCTGAGCTCGGATCATACCAAAATTAGGGGAAATTTACGACGGTGCGCTCTGTGCTTCGTGTGTTGCTTTTGTTTTATACAGTTGTCAGTCAGGCTAACTAACAAATTACACTCCAAAAGACCCCATGCTTCTGAAAAAAATGACCCGGGCTTAAGCCCAGTAAGCCACCCCCCCGCTCCGCTGATGGTTGACTCCAAATCTCCCAAACACTATGTCGATTTGAGAGAGCAAGACCGAGACCAAAGTCAGTTGAGACCAAGACCACGTAAAAGTGGTCTCGAGACATGCAACTCTAATTGTTACTATATTTGATCGTAGAAATCTATATTTTTCCATCAATTTAAACTGAACAAACTGAAACTAAGTGTGGCATATGCAGCATATTGCTCTCTTGCTGTCATCGTGGGGGAAAAAGGCCTCTCAGCATGGTGTAGGGACACATCAGCTATTTGCCAAGCTGCTGCTAACGCTAGTGTGCCACACAGATGAATGGAAGTAGAGCTAAGGAGGGAAGGAGGTAGAGGATGAAAATGAAAGATGAGACTAAGAGAGCGTGGTCTTCTAGACCACGTCACTCCACAAGCTGGTAAACAGAACAAAGTACTATTACACAAACTTATTATCACATTCAGTAACACAGGCATGCATGTGATTCTGAACGTACTGACACAGAAATGGTCACAAACGTACTTATATAGCCTTTTAGTCTAAGTACCATCCAGCAGAGCAGGCCTGTGTTGTCATGGCAACCATATCCCAGCAGGAGAGAGTGTGAGGCAATATATGAGAGAGAGAGAGAGAGAGAGAGAGAGAGAGAGAGAGAGAGAGAGAGAGGGAAAAGTTGAGCTGAGGAGTGCCAGCTTTAAAGAGCTTTAATAGCAGAAACAGAGTGAAAGGGAATGAGCAGATATTTGGTCCGAGGTGAGAAGAGTCACACAAAGGGAAGAGCAGAGCAATAAACCAAAGCTTTTTAAAAAAAGGTTTGGCATGGTCACACCATACATATGTAAAAACAATACAAGAACAGAGAAAGTGGCTAACAAGAGCAGCCTGGATGGTGTCAATGCAAATTTGTTTGGGACTACAGAGCATCAGATCATTTCTCTTTGTAAAGCTGTTGGACAGGACGTAGTTAACAAAAAACACACAAGTGCTGAATCCTGATCTGAAGGTAGAGGCCACTGCTTAATCAGGCTTACAGGGACCACATCATCTGTAAAAATAGAGATATAACTCTTATGGACAGAGTTTCTGGGTGTTCATACGGACAAAGACTAAAAATTATGAGTGTTGTCAATGAAAAGCTCTCACAGCAGCGTGGAACAGACTGACCTGTTACCCCACACTCCCAAAGCTCCCACAACAGGACACCCCAACTCATGTGACTGGACATCTAGCTGAGCAACGTCCCCCACATCCTCAGACTGGCCTCATGCTCGACATGTTTGACATGAGGCAGAACATGAGCACGCTCTCTACAGCAGAAGAGTCTGAGTTTATGTGCTACACACTGCCCGCTTTGATCTTAGGTGACCAGTGAAACTCCCCCTACTGTCAGAATAGTATAACTACACACTGAATCCCTCAGATAACTGCAGTTTATAAAGGGCTTAAAGAAAAGCTGCTGCAGTAACTGAAGAACATCTGTCAGCTGTTTGGGCTAAATAGATAGAAATATAATTATAGTAAAGTTCTGGTGATTCACCAACTGTCCTGTAATTATAAATTATAAAGTAACATTTGAAAATGTCCTTTTTAAATTTTTTGACTGTGGATTCATTGATAAATACAACAGGAAACGGAGCTATTCTATAATGTAATTACAGTAATTGTGTTTTTCTATTACTCAGTGACTTTAGTGTGGTATAAATGGCCATGGGAGACCTCTTCATCAATAGGAAAAGTGGTAAAAGCTGTAGAAATGCAGTTAAAAGTCCAAAATGTAAGCCTTACCTCTTATTTGAGTCTCTGCTGGGCTCATTCTCGCCCCCGGTCCTCATGATTGACACCCCTGTTCTACAGTAACCCAGCAAAGGTAGAACTCAGGAGATGATACGTATCGAGTCTACTGTCTCACTATGAGTCCAGCAGCTCTCCATCCTCATTGTATTAATTATAGACTTCCAAAATTGTCCCAAATATTCTTTGAGATGGACTGAAAATCTCCACCATAGTCTCAGCAAACTCTTCTGGTCCAGATCTGAGCTGCACAGATACCCAAAGGCCCAAAGTACGACGTACAAATGCTGGCACAGAAATGGAAACTTGTCAGTCGTTTCTTCTAATGTGTATTTTGTTTAACCAATGACAGCTGTGGCCTCTGACCATTTTGAGATCCACAGCAACGTGTCATGGAGGACACATCTCCCTTAGAAGTAATTGTCACGGCGGTGGAACGGACTCAGGCACAGACTGAGAAAACTCGGACACGGGGTCCAGGGGTCACAATGAGGGCAGATCCAGATAAACCTATTTACAGAGACGAGGATTAATCCAAGCCAAGCACGGGAACAACAGAACCGATATAGAGCCAGGCAATACGAACGAGAGTTACTCAATATTCCAGCGACGAGTAGCTCAGAGCCCCTACCTTAAGAAGAGCCAGAGATCAAACTGCAAATCACCGGTGATCAGCTGCAGGTGCGTAGGCCAAGGGCGGAGCCCGATCTGAGCTCCGCCCAGGCAGACACACAGGAGAGAGAGCAAGGCGAGGAGAGCAAAACAACAAACAGTTGTGGCCACACTGGGCTGGCCGGGGAGGCACAGAGACCACGACAGTAATAAAGTGTTAAATGGTCTACTGAGCAGTGTTTTGTCTTCCATCGGATGCCTCTGAGGAAGCAAAAGAAGAAAGAAATGTTGATATTTAACAAGTCTTTGAGAGGAAAACATGAGATTAATGAGCCTGTCTCTATGAGTTTAACTTCTCAACCTTCTACATCCTTCTGCATCCTCAGTCTGTTTCCTTGCCTCCTCATCTTGTGTCTTAGTCCCTTCCCCCACAAACTCATCCATGAGGCAAAGATGAAACCCAGGAGTCTCGTCAGCGTCGCTCTCTTTACTGCTAGGAGACGTCAAACTAAAAACAAAGTTATTAACACCAGCAGAGAGAAGTAATCACAGATGTGTGACATCACAGAGTGATGACCGGTGTGTGTGATAGCGTGCCTGTGAGACTACGCTGGGATCATTTTCAGGTCTTTAATTAAAAAAGCTGAGAAACCAGTAAAGCCCAACCTGTGACATTAGCTAAATGGATAAACAAACTGGCTTGTTTTTATTCCCAAAAGTTCAACATTACCTGAGATAATTATTTTGTTCATCCTGTTGTAGCTGCTCTCATCACCATGTAGGCGAGTCTATAGGGACACTTACACTATTAGGCACTCACACCAAACCTTGAATAACAAAGTCCCTGAACTCAACAAATAAACGATGGTAAATGTCATGAGAAGGCCACATGTTTGTTTATTGATTTAAAATAAGGAACTCACAGGAAACACAACAAATGTTTACAGTTTATATTTGAGTAAACTGGACCAACTTTAGATGAAGTCTACAATAATCTTAAATTTAGATTTAAATTATGACTCAAACTACATCAAAATGCGCTGTCCAAATGAACACTGGTCATTACACAGCACCTCATGTTGTCAGGCAGTATGTGTGTGGTTCTTCATTCAGTCACTAATGCAGAAATGTGTTTGTGATGGCTCTAACTCCACCACTGCCATCACAGCCTGAAGACTCTGAATGTAATCAATAATATTTAACAACACTGACGGGTGTGAGTTATGCAGAGTTGGTAACTGATAAGTTTAGAAGGTTAGAAAGCATTCTGGTGCACGGTGATCTGTGGTGATGCTACACAGTGAAAAGGTGATGGAGCGGCTGTAGCTCAGGCGGTGGAGCAGCTCATGTTGAAAAGTGGGATTTATGAACCATTTCAGTCCACTCTAATGTCAAAGGTGAAACTTCTGCAGGGACAGGAAACTAAAATCACACATACTACACCTTGTTGTATTACAGCAACATGTACGGCGCAGTGATGAGCACTGCTGCCTGAGTTCGACTCCATCACCTGGCTGAGCCTTTCTGTGTGGAGTTTACATGTTCTCCCCATGTTTGCATGAGTTCCCTGTTCGATACTGTTGACCATAGACCATATTTAGTTACAGCAATTAGAGCATGCTATAGGTATTAAAGGTACTCTCCTGCAGTGGTTGGAATCAAACTCGGCAGCACTACAGTCATCCAACGGTCATCCAGCAAAAGAAATTTGGTGAAGAATATCAGTGGGTCTATTTAAACCTAATGTCCTAAAAGAGAGAAATGAAACTACAGAAAGCAAAAAATAAATAAATATAATCTTAGAGCAATAAATGCCTAACCGAACACAACATAAAGCGCAGTGTCCTGGGTAAAAGGCCTGTATCTGACTGACAAGATCAACTGCAGCCAGTGCCAGATGTTCTCGTTTGACTTTTTTCAACAGTCACGTGGAACATGTTCAGTCTACAAGCTAAGAATAGCAGAAAGAAAAAAATATATAGACATCTCACAATTTTAGAGGCTTTATTTTGAAACTAATCTGTTTCCTGCAAGACTGGATTTGATGTCAAAATTCATCTATGACATGATCTCTGCACTCAACAATGTCAACCCATCACTGTGTTGATATTATTATTGGCAGAATATTTGCAATCCTTTAACTGAAGATAAAAAAAAAACCCTTTGACCCTCTTATTTCTATTTGTACTTGGTAGAAATAATAGTCTAAACAGGCAGCTGATGGAGAATAGCTACAGGAGCTGTACTGCCTTTCAATAGCAGACTTCCACTCATGTCTAGTACAAATGCACTGCCTACAACTGTACTTGCCCCAAAATTCATTAACCCGTGGTCAGTTAATACAATTTGCAGCACTATACTAATGTGTCCAATACTGCTGGCCAGTGAAGAATGATACAGGCAGTAATGGATTTTACATGAATATCACTGTGCTTTCATTGATATTAGACCCTGCTCTGGAAGATTACACTATTAGTCTATGGTGATGAGATCACTGCTGTGGCAGGTGGTTTAATAGCAAGGGGACAGGTTATAGAGAGACAGAATTCAATCAAATAGGAGGGAATTGGTGCAGATAATTGTCACTCATTTCCACCAATAAGCACTGCCCTGCAATAAGGACCTGTGATGGGGTTGTGTGCACGTGGCCTTGATAGACTTCAGAGGTTATGTGTTCCAGCCTTCAGCTGAAACTGTGAGTGGAGTCAATGCTGCAGAGAAGTGGCAGCGTTGGGGAAACGAACCTCTGTGTACGCCTCAGGAAATGTTATTTCTGGCTCTTAGACAGCATATTATTTTTCATTATGTTCATATTTGTGTTTATCTCATCTATCTTTATGGAAGGAGAAGCGAGATCTCTAATGATCCTGTGTGTGTAGATCAAATACTGTTTAAAAAAAGAAGAACATTTTGTAATGTAGGGTTATTTTTCACTGTTGCTCTCCTCTGTGCTGTTATGTATGAAATATACTTATGTAATAATACATGTAAAAAACCTCACTGCTAACACTAGTGTTATTTCACTGGTCAGTTAGCTAAACCAAACAACAATTTACACTGTGTGACTATGCTGAGGATCTGTAAGGCATCTTTTCTTGTGAAAGTCTTTATTTATTAAATAAAAGCAACATTTATACTTTACTATGTCAATAATACTGGTTAGAGTGCTAAACCAGTGGAAAAAGGGAAGATTGTTGTTTATGCCATGTAATTTTCTTGGTTATGCTGTAAGCCAGGAACATCTTGCACTTATGGGCCGTCATATCTCGCTACAGTTCATATTGCTTATGTGGAGAGACAGTCACAACATAAAAGAAACAGGCATTTAAGGATGTTGGGGCTGGATCAGGCTGCTGGAGATTCCCATGATGCACTGGGTGTTTCTTCTTCACTCACTATGTGTTAATAGACCTCTCTGCACTGAATCATCCTTGTTATTAATCTCTGTCTCTCTTCCACAGCATGTCTTTATCCTGTCTTCCTTCTCTCACCCCAACCGGTCGCAGCAGATGGCCCCGCCCCTCCCTGAGCCTGGTTCTGCCGGAGGTTTCTTCCTGTTAAAAGGGAGTTTTTCCTTCCCACTGTTGCCAAAGTGCTTGCTTGCATATGATTGTTGGGTTTTCTCTGTATGTATTATTGTAGGGCCTATGATATAAAGCACATTGAGGCGACTGTTGTTGTGCTGTATAAATAAAACTGAATTGAATTGGTGCCTGGACCAGTGAGTATAGAGTATGTATGGGGAGTGTGAGTGTGTGTACTGTGTACAGTTCTGTGTGTCCATGTTGGGTGAGTGTGTGAGTGTTTATGTCTATGTGTCAGGTTGTTTCTTACACTCCACCTCCCTCGGAACATCTCTGCCCCCCCCCCATGTGTGGGGTCCTGTCTCCCCCACCACACTCCCTGCTAGTGGCTGGAGCCTCCACCTGCTGGTGCATCGGTGGTTCTAGGTGTGGTCGCATGTGTACTGGCTCACTCCCGGGAGCTGTTTGGCGGGGCCCGGCAGCCCTAGGCTCTGCTGGGCCCCCTCCAGAGGGCCCTTGGATCTCAGTCTGCCCTGGCGTAGCTGGCACCCGACTTGTCACTGCAGCCCTAAGGGGTATCTGCATCAAAGCTGCTAGGTGACCCCTGTCCAGGGCTCTCCTCAGCTCTTTTCTCTCTTTTCTACACTGAAAAAAAGGGATTGTCCAACTCTTGGATTTACGTAAACATCTTGCGTGTATTTAACATAAGTGCCTCATGCTTTAAAGTTAAGTGTAACTATATAGTGTAGAAACTACATGATATGCAGAGAGGCTAGATTAAATTGTTCATATGGTAAATGGTAAATGGCCTGCATTTGTATAGCGCTTTTCTAGTCCATAGGACCCCAAAGCGCTTTACACTACATTCAGTCATTCACCCAGTCACACACACATTCACACACTGGCGATAGCAAGCTACATAGTAGCCACAGCTGCCCTGGGGCGCACTGACAGAGGCGAGGCTGCCGGACACAGGCGCCACCGGGCCCTCATATCATGTTCGAGTGAAGTAAGTCAATAACTTTCAGTCTCGTACGCTTTGGATCGTGGTTTCAGGAAGGCATCCATCTCAGTCAAATCGAGCAAATTGGGTGGTTGTTACATTAAAAAAGTCTAACTTGTAATTTAAACACAATAATATCATGTTTCTATAAACGTAATTAAATCATGAAGGATCTGTATGAAATTCAACAACTTAATTTGTTCTTGTTGAGATGACATGATACAATCTAGTAAGAGTGGTTAGTTGCTGAACTCATGAAATTCACAAGATCGCACGAGATGTCAAACTGCAGGAAAATCACTGGAGCTATAAGAGGCAGACAATTATACACACACCACGTGTATGCTATTGCTATTTATTGTGGTTTAACCTGTCAAGGACAAAAACGTACAAAAAAATTCTGCATCAAGCCTTGAAATCATAGCTTTCCTACTTTTGTTAAGTCTGGATTGTTGGCATGGTGGTTAGTGCTGTTGCTTCACAGTAAAAAGATCCTGGGTTCAAATCCACAATCTGGCTAATTTGCACTGGTTTCTCTCTGGGTATTTTGGTTTCTTCCCACAGTTAAAAGTCATGCAGTTTATTAGAGTTAGGTTAATTGGTGATTCTAAATTACCTGTCAATGTAAGTGCAAATGGTTGTTTGTGATAGACTTGTGAGTTGTCCAGGGTGTACCCTGCCTTGTAACCTATCACTTCAGGGTTATTTCCCTGCAACCAGGATAAAGATAGGAGGATGGTAGTTGTTTAGATCCATTCAATTTTTATGGTAACCAGGATCTAGACTTTGTTGAACATTATATAATATGAAGAGAACATGTAGTATATAAGTGATGTTAAGGTTCAAATATTGAGGCGGAATCCAAAAATAATAACCACTGATCCGGGCTGGTGCAATTAGACGGAGATTTTAATGTACACACATGCGGAGTCCAACACTGTGCAGATTCAGCGTTGAACTAACTTACAATAGTCAGAACAAAGACTTTATAGGGTTGGCAGTCTGCCTGTTGCCAGGCAGACTCAATACAGCATACGTCACTCCAAAACCACAACCATTCTGTTGACAACTTTTAACATAGTTTAAAAAGAACATCGTCTTCGGCTCGAACCCAGGTGCTTCCTGTCACCATCCTGCCCAGGCTTATCTTCTGGAACATCAGGTCCATGTTCTGCACAAACTGTCACTCAGGCACAACTTTGCAGTCGCAAGCAAAACATAATTAAACTCTTACCTATATAAATGAGTCTACATATGTGTGTGTGGGGGTGTGTGTGTGCTGTCCTTTATTTCACCCTCCACTTCATCGGCTGAACCTTGTAACCTTTCCACCAGACAGAAGGCCAGCACGTACACAACTGAAACTATGTGTGTGTATGTGTGTAATAATCTTGACTGATATATACAATGTGTCATGGTCCTGGGTCGGTGACCCAGCGCTTTACGTTTATTATTATCCTTTGTCTAGTTTATTCTGATTGTGTATTTGTTCTTAGTGTTTGAGTTGTGTGTTTCTTTCATTCCTACCTGCGTCTCTCCTTTGTGCTCCCTCTGTTGGTCCCTGGTGTTAGTGTTCCCCTGTCTCGTCAGGTTAATCAGGTCCAGCTGTGTCTCCCACCTGTGTGTGATTTCCCAGTGTCCCTCTGTGTATTTATAGTGAGTGTTTTCCTCTGTTCCTCGTCGCGTCGTCTGTATTCATCCTCTGTGTCACCCTGCGTTCTCTTCGTGCTCTCCCTGCTGTCCTCCTCTCGTGTTTCAGGTTTGCCGTTCTATAGCTTAGTTTTCCCAGTTCAGTTTATCCTTAGTTCTGTTGTGCCTTCCCCACCTTGTGTTCTGCCTCCTGTGAATAAATCTCCCTGCATCTCTAGTAAGTGTTGCATCTGAGTCCTCCTTTCCTCTCATCACACGGCCGCTGCCCCGAGCCGTGACACAATGTATAAAACAAATGTTTCAATCTAATACAACTACTTAAAGCTTAATCAAAGCTTAATCAAAAATATAAATGCATAATAAAATAACCTGCTCAAAATACTTGCACTCAGACTCTGCTTTCGGTTTCACTTTTGCAAAGCATGCAACTTCAAAAACATGTAACTTCCTGTCTTTACACAGAGTATATTTCCTGTCCCTGCAGTTCCGTCTCTCACCCGCTGAAGACTTCAGTGTAAAAATATAAAAACATTCAAAAGCCTTTAAAATTATAGATTCAACTCAACAGTTTAAAGTGGTTCTTCCTAGACCTGTAATAAAGCTTAATTGGGTGCCAATATGTTTAAACATCTAAATGCACTATCAATATTAATAATTAATGAAATAGTAATAATGATCATAAAAAATAGCAGCAAATAATAGCAGTAAAATATTCCTACTCTTCACAGTGACCAAGTAGTATTGGGGTAAAAGTTATTGAATAGTGTTGAAATAAAATGACAAAATTGTGAAAGATTAAAATATTCCAAGAGCTCAACTTACTTCATCTAAACATGTTTCAATCGCGTTTTATGAACACAAAATGCACAGGTTTATTGAATTTTGAAAAAGTTGTGTTGATTGAACTCAATTGTTTAAGTTTCTGCCAAAGCAAAACATTTGTGTGCAACCGATGTCCACTATTGAATCAAGTAAATCCAACAAGGCCTTTTTTTCAGTGTGGATAGCATTACCATCACCATCAAATTAGGTATTTGGTTTAATATATTGTTACTTCAAAATTAAACGTAAACATGTTGTTTTGCATTTTGCAGCCCTGATTCAAACTATCACAAATGTTTCCATGCAAACCACAGCGTGAAATATTTAATATTCATATTATTACATTTAAACAAAGGAGAATTCTGAGGATGGAATACATGACATAAGTCTAACATTCATCAATGTAACATGGCATTAGTATCATAATACTTGTGTATGTAATGTAAATTTGTCTGTTATTGTGTAAATACTTACGCTATTGCGTACTTCACGCACATGGAGAGATGCCAAACTGCCTTTCATTGTTCTTGTAACAGTGACAATAAAAAGCTATTCTACATGAAAACATCAACCTTTATTATCTTATTACTGTAACGTTAGTAGCGCTGCATGCCACCGGTTCAACATGTTTGATTCCAGATTACTCTTGTACTGTTTACAGTCTTTGATATTACTGTCACCACTATTGTTTCCACATTATTACCTCGAGTTATTTCCCCATTATAAACTTCAGATTAATATTAATCAGTTTAATAGAAATCAGTTCCATGGGTTCCATGATAAGAATGCTGCTCTTGGGAAAAAGTCAAAATATCACTAAAAACAGTCAAAGTTTCATTGTGAACATACTGCATGTTTTCAGATTGTGCACACGAGTATCTGTTTAGCATTAAAAAAAAAGTTTAGTACAAGTTTTAAAAAACGGATTTTGTAGCCAGAGGCTTCTGTCAGATACAAATGTGGCAAATTTGTTTCAATCACACAGGCAGGTTAAAGCAGGTAAAATAAAAAAGTGTGAAACAGAACAGAGGGTGACGCTCTCCAAACCAGGCTTCAGGTGCTGAACACTGAGCATGCACCAAGCAGAGGAGTCAACTCCTCGAAATCAGCTAAATACCAGATTTCAAAATAAATTCACAGGACCAAAAGCTGTCTCGTTTTAGTTTATATCCAAGTACCACAATTATAGTTTAATGAGCAAACGTTAATGAAACTCAGTTTTTGGTTTTTAATGGTGGAAAGCCAAGAGCATCATTTCAGAAAAGAAGAAGAAACAAACAAAGAAAAGCTAATAGACCAAATGGGACAAACTGGAAAAGGCAAATGATGCCAAAGCTTCCATAAGAAAAATATCAAAGACTGAAAAACAGAAAAGGGGAAACTGAGTCCCCACAATGTGGCCGTGTAAAAAAAATGCATGTTCCCAAATTATGAGTAATATGTGGGTACACATGCATTCATAAACACACAAACACACTCACTAATTTAAACGGTTAGATTTATCACTGTGCTAGCCACTTTCAAATGCACAGCAACAAAACTACAAAGAAAACAAGGAAAGAAATAAGTCCGAAGTCTTAGTAATGAATGCAGAAACACTGTTAATGCCACCTCATGGGGAAAACTTCTGTTGCATTTGGGTGCTCTTGGTAAGCTCATTAAAACTGCTGGCTTGGGAATTTAAGGGATTATTTAATCTTATTTATAAAATCAGGGTATGGGAACTCAATGCAAGCTCCAAGTAGAGCTTCATCATGCAACAGGAAGAAATGGGAGTGAGACAAAACATTTTTCTGAGCATGCAGTTTATTGAAAACAACGTTTAAACTGAAACAGGCTGTTTACAGCAAAACTTTACAACAACACCCCCAAAAAACCTGTAAATCCCCCAAAACAGAGATCAAAGTTCCAAACATGAACTCAGTAATGAGCAGCTCCACCGTTATTGTTGATCACTTCAAAAATTTGTTACGCCATGCTTGATGCAAACGCTTCCATGAGGTGAGTGGGAGATAAATAAAAGATAAATAAATATCATCTGTGTTTAAGAAAATGACAAAGATCATTAAAAAATGGCTTTATACCAAATCACTGACAGACAAACTGTTATAAGACTCTGGATATGCTTCTGGAAAAAATGTTTTTTAATTTGTTATGTTTTATCGATAAAAACTCAGAAGCATAGTTACCATTACGACTCTGAAGATTGAATCTATGAGCTGTGGGAACACGCTATCACAGAGCCATGTGGGTGTCACACCAGCAAAGACACAGCTGCAGCTAATACTTCTTAATGATTTCATGTCATCTGCAGCATATGAACACCACTGGGTTCATGTGAAAACAGCTCTGATGAGCTTATCTATTCTTAAGTGGCAGATATTGGAGATTTCATGGAATCGGTTTCATTCATCATTGTCTTGTGGTTTCTATGCAGAGACACACGTGCTTTCTGTACACACCAGCTTCCTAGTAAACACAACTGTCAACATACCGTCTATATAAAAATGTGAGTTACTGTCACACTTGTCTTGTAGACAGAGCTGACTTCCGTCTATTTTCTGCTGCTTATGCAAGTCCAGGTCATGGAGAACAGTCTAAGCAGAGAACCAGTATTGTCCTCATGCTGTTCTATCTGTTCCAGTCTCTTCAGGTGAAACCTGCCATCCATAAGGAAAGTATTCTGGTGTAAATGTGTATAGATGTTCTGGCTTACTAATTGTTGGACGTGTTGTAAATTCCTTGGTTGTCAGTAGGTGATGATATAAGTGATGGTGTGGCTCATTCCTGTAGGTACGAGTTCAGAGATAGTGGCTAATGTTATCGTCATTGCAAATGGGACAAAAGTTGAGGTACTGCAAGATTTTATTTTACTTTCTTTGTACTTAAAATATTATGTTTGTGCAGCAGCACACAGAAGAAGGTCCTGGTTCGACGTTTCTGTGTGGTGTTCCCATGTTCTACTTGTTTAAATGGGTTCTCTCTGGGTTCTCTGGAAGAGCATAGATGGATATGTGTGTTTTACAGCCTAGATTTAATTTTAGGGCTGAAATGATTCATTGGTTTTTTCCAATAATTTGATTACAAAAAATTCTCGACACATTATTTGCTTTGATGCTTTGTTTAACACATGAGTCTATAGCACGCCACTGTCGCCATGGAAATGTGAACTGTATTTGCCACTAAAAACAGACCTGCAATACAAACGTATTTAGGAGCAGTGTGGGAATAACACATTTGACAACATTAAGCTCACAGAGCCCCCAGTTTTAAACAAAAACACTGATAACCCAGTGGCAGAAGTATTGATGATGATGATGGCATCATGGCTTATCTGTTTACACACCACACTGAGCATGCTTAAATTATACAGCTAGCTGTTTAAGCTAAGTAATGGCAGTCGTCCTATTTTACATGGAAAAACAGGAGTGAGTCTAAAGGGGGGCATGGGGTGTACTAGACCAGATTCATTTTAAGGCTTTCATAAGATTTTTCAGATTGAAAGTGAAATAATATAAAATGTGTTAATTAAACCAAGTTAGTTTTAAACATAAAAAAATATAAAAACTTTTTTCACAGCCAACAGAAATATACATGGGTCGTTAAAACTCAGAGTAAATTCTTTATGCCTTAGTTTAGATGTCTTATTTTATCAACTTTGACCTTTGACTGCAGCTCATTTATATAATTTTGCATTTAAGAAAATGTTTTCTTTAAAAAAAATTAAGTTAATATGGAACATAGATAAAAGTATTTCTTATCCGATTACTCAATCAATCAGAATCAGAATCAGAAGACTTTATTTATCCCCAAGGGGCAATTAACAAACAACCGAGCAGCATACGTTGAAGATAAGGACAATAAGAACAGGCAATAGGAGTGAAATGATAAATACACAGAATATACAGTATATACAGTTTTAAAATTACGCAGTTAATGGATGGAGTAATCAATGGAGTAATCCATAGATTACTCGATTACTTTTTTTTTTTTTTTTTGTCTGTCCCATTTGGTTCTTAAGCCGTCAGAATTGTTGTCCGAAGACCAACAAGGATACCAAATGGATTTATTTTGCCAAATGGATCATCATGGCATTGCCGTATTGGTCCATTTGATCAAACTTTGTTGTTATTATTTATTTTATTTTCAGTTGTTACAGATGGGACAGACATGACTGGGGGATAGGAAAGGGAGAAAGAAAGAGAGGAAGGAAAAGAAAAACAGAAGGGAAAAGGGACAGTGAGAAAGGGCACTTATAAAGACAAAGAGAAAGAAAAAAAAAAAAATCTCCTGGATCACCTGTTGAGAGAAAAAGAAGAGAAGACAAGCAAAAAAAACCAAACAAAAACAAAGCAACATACTAAACACAACACCATCACGTTAATCTAGGTGAGTGTGAACAGCAGTAAATACTAAATATTGAAAGTTGTTGTGCAGCACACAGGACAGACAGCGCACAATGTGCTTTGAAGTAGCAGCTAAGAAAGGTGTAGTTTATGTCTACGAACAGTGAACACCCGTGTGCACACCTGTGTGGATCAACGCGCTTGTATACAAAAGGTTTTCCCATGTAACGGTCTGCTAGAGGGTGTGGAGGCCCATAGCCCCGTCCCCCAGGGCATGAAGCAGGCATGGAGGAGATCCAGGCTCCAGACATCCAGAGGACCCAGAGTGCGAGAGCCCAAGGAGTACCACCGGAGGGGCATCCGTGCCACCTTCCTGGGAAGGGCTGAGGAGATCCCCAGACGAGGGGGTCACCCAGTAGCCACGGAGCAGAAGCCAGAGGGGGCTGCACCGGCGTGCCCGCCGGCTCCGCCGGCAGCCAGCTGTGCCAGAGTGAACCGAGTTGCAGGCCCCGAGGCCGGAGGCCCGAGGGCCCCCTTTGCCCCGGAAGAGGCCTGACCGAGCGACAGGCATCGGGCCCCGCCAAGTAGCCACCGGGAGTGAGCCGGTGCATACCTGAGCGCCCAGCTCCGGACACCAAGAACCACCAATGCACCAACCCCTGAGGGCATCAGCTACCAGCAGGGAGTGTGGTGAGGGGAGATAGGCCTCCACACTTGGAGGGCCTGGGAGTACCCAGGGAGGTGGAGTCTAAGACCCGACCTGACATATAGACACAGACAAACAGGCACACACAGACATAAACATGCTTTCCCACCCTCATGCACACATATACAAACACTCAGCACTCACCCAACGTAGGGATAGACATACATAGACATGTACACACAATCATACTCCCCAAAAATACTCTATGCCCTGGGTCCAGGTACCCTCGCCCCCAGAGGGGGAAACGGCACCCAGACCCAAGAGATGTGACCCTTTCCCCCGGGGTGGAGGCAAGCAGACCGCCCCAGGCTCCGCAGCAGCAGGGAGGCCAATCGGACAGCCAACACCTCCTCCCAGCCCCCCGCCCGATGGCTAGTAGAGAACGGGGGTGTGTGAAGACCCCATACCTCCCTCCTCCCGCTCATGTGTAGTGTTGCTGCGTGTTGTTCTAAAGTGCATTTAAAACAAGGGAGGGCATGGTGCTGCTGCCAGAGAGCAGCAGGTGTTAGCACGGCCCCTCCCGAGAACCCTCAATGTCTACATGGATTTAAAATTGAGAGGTGGGCACCGGCGCCAGAGGTAGGGTTGAATACACAGACCGTCCTCTGGACGCCGTTAACGTGATCACCCTCAAGGCCCTATATATATATATGTGTGTGTGTGTTATGAGAGTGTGAATAATGTGGATGTCTAAGTTGTGAAATAAAATTGAGGCACAGGTGGCCAGAAGGGGACAGAGGGGGGGAATGCCTCCCCTGCACCCTGGTGACACACCCGCACCCCAAGGCCCTACCTGTGTGGGTGGGTGTGGTGGAGCGGGAAGAGGGAGGCAGCCGGGGATGGGGAGGAAAAGAAGGGAGGGGCAAGATGCCCCTCCTTAGGGCCAGCTCCCCAGCTGACCCCAGTAGGCACCCCCGTCCTCTAGTACCCACCAAGGCAAGGGAGCCCAGGCCCATCCCGATCGGGGCCCACGGCAGCAGCACCGCTAAGCCCCACAGGACCTGGGGAAGCCCACCCCACCCCACCGCAGAGGAAACTATACCCACCCCAACATTCAATCATCTCCAGACTACACAAGACAACAGACACCCAGGTTAGGTTTATTCTCCACCTCTCCTGTGTCTCTCCCCCACCTGCAGAGTGGACTTCTGCAAGGATGGAACAACCTCCCTGCCAGTTGAAGAGTCCCCCAGTTAGGTCGATGCACCAGAGGCCCCCTGCGCCAGGGCTGAGCCCCCGTGCACCCACTGGCCCACAACCTCGGCGACACACCGACGAGGACCGAAGCCCCCAAGGCCCAGCCAGAGCCCCATCACGGAGACGAAGCACCCCCGAACCCCAAGCCCCCCGCCTGCTCCGGATCCACTCAGGGGCAGCCAGGCTACCAGGCCAGTAACCTACGTCCGCCAGTACAGACCATCCCCCAGCCACGCTGCACGCAGCCACGAGGAGAACACCCTCTAAGAGCGACCAGAGCCACTCACCAGGTTATGACCACAACCCCCCGGGTTGTGCCCTCCAGGGATAACGTCTCTAGGGTTCTCCTGGCGCCCTAAGCCCATCCCAACCTCCACATCAACCACAATAGCGAAGGCAGGACCAAACCATGACCCCCCACCCCCACTAGGTGATGAAGCCGATCAAAGGAGCCCAAAGGGATTGATCAAATGTGGTGGCAGAGGCTGTATCAAGACTAATGTGATCTATTAGATGGTTTTTATATTGATAAGAATTAAGATTATTTTTATTTTTCCAGTTAAGGAGGACCGTTTTCTTGGCAATGCATAGGGCTGTAAAAACAATGTGGGCTGTGTTTATTTCTGCAGTGACCTCATCCAAGTTGCTCAGCAAGCATACTAAAGGGGAGGCTGGAATGTTACATTTCAGACACTTTGATAAGTCTTCACATATCTCACGCCAAAACTTCTGCACTGGTGGACAGAACCAAAGAGCGTGGATGTAATTGTCTGGTGTATTGCCTTGACAGTGTGAGCAGTTGTTGGAAGAAGTAAAGCCCATCTTGAACATCCGATGACCTGTATAGTGCACTCTGTGTAGTATTTTGTATTGTATTAATTGCAGACTGGGATTTTTAATCAATTTAAAGGTTTTTAAGCATATCTGAGACCAGAAGTTTTGGTCTAAGCTTACTGATAAATCTGCTTCCCACTTTGCAATAGGAAGGGATATTGATTCATCTATTTTAGAAAGTGTTCTGTATATTTTAGATAATAATTTGGGGGATTTAAGAGTAAGAAAGTGTACCGCACTTGGTGGTGTTTGTAATTCAGCTTGACTGAGGTTAAATCTCTTTTTTACTATGGATTTAATTTGTTGATATTCTAAAAATCTTTTCTTGTTGATCCCATATTGTGTAACTAGTCTGTCAAATGGAATAAATTCTGTTCCCTCTAATATATGTTCTAAGTATTTAATTCCTTTACAACTCCATTCTGGAAAATTAATCATATTATTGTTTTGTAATATGTCAGGGTTATTCCAGATAGGTGTACGTTTGCATGGGATTAATGAGGACGCTGTCATTTTTAGAAACTCCCACCATGCTGTCAGAGAAGAGCTGATGTTGATGCTTTTAAAGCATTCATGTCTTTTGATGTTTGAGCTGATAAATAGTAGGTCTGAAATTTCTAGATTATTACATAGTGCCTGTTCTACATCTAGCCAGGGCTCATCTAAGAAGCTGTGTTTAAACCATCTAGAGATGAACTGAAGCCTGTTGGCTAAAAAATAGTGATTAAAGTTAGGCAGATCTAATCCTCCTTTATCCTTGGTCCTTTGTAATGTTTTTAAGCTGATACGTGGGGGTTTGTCTTTCCAAAGGAATTTAGAAATACATGAGTCTAGAGATCTGAACCAATCTTGTGATGGCTTATTTGGGATCATTGAAAACAAATAGTTTATTTTTGGCAAGATCATCATTTTTATAGCGGCAACCCTTCCCATGAGTGATATGGGTAAAGATTTCCATCTAGCCAGATCGCTTTCTACTGTCTTTAAAAGCGGGATGTGGTTTAATTTAGTTAATTCTGAAAGCTTAGGAGAGACATTAATACCTAAATATTTTATATTTCCAGATTGCAGTGGTGTAGGAGAAGAATTATGGAAGGAGCAATTAATCGGAAGAACTGTAGATTTTGACCAGTTGATTGAATAATCTGAGACTCTTGAAAAAGAATTTATCAATTCAATCACCCCAGAGATATTGGTTTGTGAGTTTTGGAGAAAAAGTGACACATCATCTGCGTAAAGGCTGATTTTATGTTCTACATTCTTGCATTTTATGCCCTTAATTACTGAATTCTGTCTAATTGCTGCTGCTAGTGGCTCAATAAAAATTGCAAACAGTGAAGGGGAGAGTGGGCATCCCTGCCTGGTGCCCCTCAGGAGACAGAAGCTGGAGGATGTTTGATCATTTGTTCTGACACAAGCTGTTGGGGAATTATATAATATTTTTAACCAGTTTATGAAAGAGGTTCCAAAACCAAATTTGTGTAAAGTTGCAAATAGAAATTTCCAGTTAACTCTGTCAAATGCTTTTTCTGCATCAAGAGACAATATTATGGTTTCAATGTTTTTGCTGCATGAGTAGTCTGTTAAATAAGATTTTCAGATTGAAAGTGAAATAATATAAAATGTGTTAATTAAACCAAGTTAGTTTTAAACATAAAAAAATATAAAAACTTTTTTCACAGCCAACAGAAATATACATGGGTCGTTAAAACTCAGAGTAAATTCTTTATGCCTTAGTTTAGATGTCTTATTTTATCAACTTTGACCTTTGACTGCAGCTTATTTATATAATTTTGCATTTAAGAAAATGTTTTCTTTAAAAAAAATTAAGTTAATATGGAACATAGATAAAAGTATTTCTTATCCGATTACTCAATCAATCAGAATCAGAATCAGAAGACTTTATTTATCCCCAAGGGGCAATTAACAAACAACCGAGCAGCATACGTTGAAGATAAGGACAATAAGAACAGGCAATAGGAGTGAAATGATAAATACACAGAATATACAGTATATACAGTTTTAAAATTACGCAGTTAATGGATGGAGTAATCAATGGAGTAATCCATAGATTACTCGATTACTAAAATAATTAAAGGTTTCGGCCAAATCACAACAACAATTTTCTCAGCATGCTTTATATTGTAAGGTAGACCCTACAATAATACAGAGAACAACCCAACAATCATATGACCCCCTATGAGCAAGCACTTTGGCGACAGTGGGAAGGAAAAACTCCCTTTTAACAGGAAGAAACCTCCGGCAGAACCAGGCTCAGGGAGGGGCGGCCATCTGGCATGGTTGGTGTGAGAGAAGGAAAACAGGATAAAGACACGAGTGTTCAGGTTTACATTTCACATGGTTGCATATGTTTGCCAGTAAATGGTGCTATTTCAGCTACTTTGATTTGTGGTTTTTCCTATAATACGTGGTGGGCCGGTCTCTAGTCAAAATGCCCGGGCCGATTTTTTGTCCCAGTCCAGCCCTGACCCCAACCTTGTTTTCCAGACACTTGTATTTATACCTGCTGTTACCACGCAGAAAGCCGCTGCAGTGTTCTCATGAATGGTAGGTGCCGGCACCTATCAGGGAAGAAGAAGTCAAAACTACTAGCCAAGACTTTGTAAAGTGTTTTCCACAAGCTATCAAGTTTTTAAACACCTCCCTCTGTATATCTGTTTGTTTCTGAGCATCTGTGCTGGAATATCATTAAAATGGCAAAAAAAAAAAAAAGAAAAAACAGAAAAACGATATGATTGTAAAACCCTGCTGCAGTGGCTCAAAAGGTGCCTCCGCACCAGAATATCCTCTTTCTATTAGTAATCCAAAGACACATCATGGATTCAGATAAGGTTACTTGGAAAGATCTGAGCTTTGGGTTAGTCAGGTCATTGAGTCATTAATCACCATTTCGACAAAGTTAAAAATAACTCACAGAAACACTGCATGTAGTCAGCAGTAGGTCTGTGCCATCGAGAATCGTGCCAGCGACTAGTTATTAGATAATGAAATGGAGGCAACGACAATACAAAGTGGTTTGAGTCAAGGTTTCAGTGACAGTGGCAGGGGAGAGGTCAGCTCGGTAAACTATATCATCCAGCCCCTTTCTTTACTGTGATAAGGATGTGAAACATAAACCAGTACTGGATATTTCTTTATCATCATCACACTCTTAAAAGCAAAAAACAAGGTTAAAATATAGCAGTTAAGATAAACTATGCATTCTGTTGGAGAAAAAACGTTATTTGCTGGTAACAAAATACAAAACTATGAGAACAGTGTAGGCATGTTTCCTGTTAGAGAAGGTACATCCACGGATCTGTCCGAGCCTCTCAGGTCTAATACAATAACTGAAATAATAGTTCCATCATAAACCATGTTTCTAGAAGTGTTTTACAGAAACTGCTGAAGAACTTAATGACATCCTGCACATGTTTCTACATTCAGTTTCTTTCAGAATAAATCACAGAGGTGCTTATGAAGCATATAATAAAATCGATGATTGTATTGTTTAAGAAATTAGTCTTGTAGTTCTGGAAGTAGGACTTCCCTCTGACTGAGCCAACTGAATATACACATAGAAAGATGCATAAACATGTATTTGTCTATGTTTCAGTCACTGGGATTCTACAAATGTATGAGATATCCAACAGTGTAAAAAAAAAATCCTAATATAAAAGTATTTTACAGTTTTGTTCTGTTCTTCTAGAATATCATTAAATTTACATAAATAGACTGTGATTTCACATTTCAAATGTAAATTAACGTAAAATCACTGTAATGTAATAAAACATAATTTTCATGTTTATTAAATGTATTTGTCTGTACATATGCATATTTAGATTGTTAAAATACATTCACAAATGTATCATAATTTCACAAATATGTGTCCGTTATTTGAAAGATTGAACTGTTAAATTCAAATGTGATGCTAATGTCGTGGCTGAAGAGTTGGCAGTTTGCCTTGTGATCAGAAGGTAGCCGGTTCGAGCCCCGGCTTGGACACTCTCGGTCGTTGTGTCCTGGGTCAAGACACTTCACCTACCGCCTACTGGTGATGGCCAGAGGGGCCGATGGTGCGATATGGCAGCCTCGCCTCTGTCAGTCTGTCCCAGGGCATGCAATCCGTTATTATTTAAACCAACTGTTAACTGTATATTTCTGTACATTTAAGTATTATTATTCATATTGCCACATTCATTGACCTTGTTTATAGGTAATTTCATTGTTTAATCACATTAAAATCTTCCTAATTTAATGTTTAAAATCACTTGAAAAAGGCAAAATCCCAGTAAAATTAGGGCAACAAACTGTATTGTCATTACTGAAAATAACCGAACTGAAAATATTTTTATGAGAAAGTTATTTTCTGTTATTTTATGGTATTATTTTGGCGCCCCAGCTGCCGGAATATTACTGTTTTTTTAGGATTTTTTTTTAACAGTGAAGCTTTTCAAATAAGCTAGTGTTTAATCAAAAAGATAATGCTACACATCTTTCAGAATGCCTCGTACTTCAAGGAGAATGAACTGCTGTGGGTGCGAGACAGATGTATTTCTCTGGGGCTATGAATGAATCCATAGACTACTGCTCTGTATTGGATTGGACCAAATGTACCTGCAAAGCTTCACTCTGCCCTACTTTTAATTCACCTGCCTATGTTTGGAATCGATGCCTGTTAAAGTAAGATTTGGAGGATTTTCTTTTTTTGTCAGTGTAGTCAGATGCATATTTTTTTTCTTTTTAAGCACAAAGTTGTTTTTGTGTTTGCTTTTTTCCTTCAAACTTCTATAGCCACTAGTATTGGTATGACTGTGCTGTGAGCAGAGGTTAGCCAGTGTTCAAGTGGCTCGGCTCTATTTTACTGTCAAGGACCACTTGGACCGCGGTGCTCATGTGCTCAGACCAGGTCAATGATGGATGGTCCTCAGCGATTCTCATGGCCGTGCCACCTGATGAAAACATCCTCCTCACCTTTTTGATGGTCACCAACTTCAATTTCTGCAAGTTAAAAAATAAAAAAAAAACTTAATATTTCTCTTTCATTTGATTGACTCTGTGGAGCTGAGAGACTGGATCGCTTTTTTTTTTTTACATGTAAGCTATTCCTGCAGAACACAACTGCATCTGCTGCCTAATATTATGTAAGTGAAGAAACACTCACATATTATTTAGTTTATGTTTGTGGAAAAGAAAAAATGAACAGAGTAAGCAAATAGTCTTCCTCCTTACAAGTAATTGAATTTAGCGTGCTGAAGATTTGCTGCTGGTGATTGTACACCTCCCACACACAGACTGCAGCTTTTTCCCATAACCTCCAGATTCTTTTCAGAGTTCTTTCATCCCACTGTGGAAATCACAACATTGGTTTTCAAAGGAGAAAATGAGATAAGTGGTTTACTTGGGCAACAGTGTCACTGTTGCTGATTTAATTCATACATACCTCCAGAATCCATTCTGCCACCTGACAACTTCATCTTCAGCCAACCCACGCGAGCTCTGACTCTGTAATATTAAGTGGAACTTGTTAGAGTTTAAAAAGTTAAAAATGCTCACTGGACAGTTAGTCAGGTACATCTATTCAACTGCAAAATTCTAATTAGCCAATCACATGGCAGCAGATCAGTGTATCTAGGCATGTGCACATGGTGAAGACAGCCTGCTGAAGTGCTAAGCTAGCACCAGTGTTGATTTCACAGTGTGGCATGCTTGTTGGTGCCAACCATGCTGTCCTGAGTCACTCCTGACCCACACAACCATCTCAGAGGTACCTTAACTAAACCTGACACCTCAGTGTGCAGCTGTAGGTGCTGTATTCATGTGTGACTGCTTTGGGTTTGTGCACTGACAGCTCTGATATGATTCAGAGTTGGTTTTTATTCTGTCAAATATTCTTTAAGATGTCACCAAAATATTTATTTTATTTTGAAAAGAAACCAAAAGATAGTGTGTATTATTTAGTTTGTACTCACTTTCAGTGTCCGTGTGAATCAGACGTGACCAAAATCCTTCATTTGTATTTGAAAAGTAAGTAAGGAAACATATTTCTGCTGCTGCAGATTTTCTTCAGTTATAGCTCATTTATTGTTTGTAGGAACTGACCTCACAGCCCATTGTTCCTTCAGTGGGCTGGTTTCAGTCATTATGCAAATGTACTGTTTATAAGGTTTGGGGAAACCTGCAGTCATCTGAGACTGAAGAAGTCACTTGGATGAGTGACGAAACGTTTCTCCCACAAAACGCTACGTCCAGATGAACAGATTCAACTTTTGGAGACTCATTTATTGTTGTTTTTTTAGGTGCTTTTTGCGCCCACGTGTGAGTTATCACCATATTTGATTTTCACTGCTGACCTGCTGCTTACTGGCTGGTTTAAAAAATCCTGGCACAGCTAAACTCTTTGTTTTGAAACACCAGCCCAACCACCAATAAACCTGCTGTAAACACAATTTACTAAAACAATATGTAATAACATCTACCCAAACAATCAGTTCAAAGTGCAAATTGTTGCCTCGAGTTTATTGGGTAGATTGTGTGCGTTCTCACTCACACTTGGAACACAGCTTTGTGTGTGAGGTTTCAGGTTTTGTTCCACCCTTCATAAAGCTTAAACCACTCATAGCGATGAGACATTTCTGCAGCAGCACATTTGGTGAAAGTGAAAGCACTGTGTTGAGTAAGTGTCTCAATCAGACACACCTGGTGTATTCTTGGTGTCACACAGTCTACCTGTGGTGCAGTCAAACAGGTCAATGGACTCTTGAAGCCACCTGTTAGTTTATGCTTGTTGGCATCTTCTTAGCCCCATTTGGAAAATCAGATTTATGAATGTAATGTGTATCAGAGTGTTTGATGAAACTAGTCCTGGCCGTGCTTAGGTCCACACTATTGTTGGTCTGAAAATGACTGGAGGATAAATAATGAGTCCAGTCTCCCCAAAGTCCCACTTCATGTTAAAAGGTTAAAAGTGATACTCAAAGAACAAAGGTGCCTCTGGGTAATATTCTTACCTTTGCTCTTATTCTCACATCAAGCCGCTGTGGCCTGTAGCCTGGAGTTCCTCCAGCTCTGAAAGTGTTGGACAAATGGAATGATCAATGTTTACAGCCAGTAAAACAGCTACTGTTAGACCTTACTGTTTGACTTGAACTTTGGATTCAGTTGCCTGTCTGTAGCCCTTGGGGTTCAATAACATCGCCTTCACCATTAGCTGTTCTCCAAAAGCTCTAAGACAGCCTCCTCTCAAAGCCAGGCTGGCTGCCAGGGATGGAAAAAGATGGCAAACAAACAGACATCTATTTCGTTTCTCCTTGTTTTCCCTCTTTGTCCAGTGAATAGAAAGGGTAGGACGCTTAGGTGAGATGTTAGTTATGTAGAAAAGTTAATGCATTTCATCAAAAAAAGAAAAACACTTTCATACAAAATGAATGTGTGCAATATGTCCGTCCATATGGTGAAATCCCATTAGCCTCTGCAGCCTTGCATGTTGAGGTTTGTCACCAGCAGAAGGCATGTAATAAACATTTAGGGAGAGAACAAGGCTTCTGTTTACTCTTCTGTTTACTGAAGCGATGCAAAAGCTCCCACTGATACCAAATCTGCGAGGCTGATCCTCATATTTCCTTAGATGACTTACAATATATAAGTCATGTAAATGGACTGGAACTTATATAGCACTTTTCTACTCTTAATGAGCACTCGAAGCAATTTATACTACAAGCCTCATTCACCCAACCACACATTGATACAAGCACCTTTTCTAACATTGGCACACACACGGATGCATCAGGCTCGACCCAGGATTCAGCATCATGCACACTGGGCCACACTGCTTTAATGACATTGCCTTTATCATTAATATACATTAACCCTCTGATAAACTTTTTTATTCAGTTTTTTGATGTTCCAACATTATTTTTCAAAAAACTTCATTTTGTTTAAGTTACATTACAGAAACTTTACTGGCTTTTAAATATGTTTATGCTGAGGAAATAGTTATAGTTCATTTGTAGGTATTCGAATATGAGGAAATGTTAGTGAAGTTTTTATTTGAGTGGTTTAAACAAGCCGAAGATCCTCAGCTTGATCCCAAGAAGAGAAAACAATCCCTTTGGAGCTGCATCACAAAGGACATGAATCCAACATGTGGAACTACTGTTGCAGTGGAACAATGGAGCAGCTGGAAGAAGCTTCAGTGATTGCATCACCTAGCTAAAGAGCTATAGTTAGCTCATAGTATCACTGAGGGAAAGTACGAAAACAATTCATTGTTTTCAATTAAACGACTCGTTTAAGCTGGTAGAGACAAAGGCATCATATGACATGAAGAAGATGTGACCACATCCACAATCTGAGGTTCAGTTAGCTGCTGCATGGCTGCAATGACTTGCTATGATGACATTGCTAACTCCAGCATTGTTAGGATAGCAAGTATTTCCAGTTTTAAAAGGTTTTGTTTAAAGATGTTCCAGGAATAATTGTAATAACATTTTGTAGCAGTATAGAATAACATGACATTATTTTTGTGGGGCTTGTGTCTTTAATGCACTGCAGTCCACTGACAGACAAGCTTCATCCAATGCTACACGTTCCTCCACCCAGAAATAGAGTCGTCATGACAACCCTATTTCATTGTTTGTGTTTTGTCGAGGTGTTGTGGTGTTTGTGTATACATAAAACTTGCTCAGTAAAACACGTGAATGTGGATGTATGTGTAACATTAAAGTACATTCAATCATGTTTGCCATTAAAGAAAATGCATTTACACACTCAGTCTTAACTGCTCATGTGCTGCAAAACTACCCAGCAAGGTGAAAGGTCACTGGGCTCTGCCTTCTTCCATTTTCATGTTAAACTAAATTGTCTGTTAAATTCATTCATTTCTTTAATTTCATTTCACATCCTTGAGTTTTATTCTTGCCAATGACTTAATAGTTCAGCCTTTATATGAACTATTATCCAAGTGGAATGTTAAAAGAAAAAATCCAATAAAGAAATCAATGAATGAATAAAAAAAACAATTTAGAATGATTTGCCAAGACACTATGATCACAGCCTAACATCCTATCGATCCCTAATATTCCAACAAAACAGCTTCCAATAGGTGAGAGATGAACTCTGTTAGAAGTCTTGTGGTATCTGGCACTATTAACAGCAGTCCATATGAGTCCTATCACTTGTAACTTGTGTTCGTGCAGCTCCTAACACTCTTCTCTCAAAAGATGTTTGTAACAATTTAGCTCATCTTGGTGTTTGTGGGACATTGTTGTACTATTTAGCAGAAGGTCATCTGCTGAGCAGTTGTTCAATAAATATACTATCAAATAAACTGTGTAACACTCATTAAATCAAAGGTGGCTGACACCACATGGACATGTTAAATGAATCAGGGCAAAGTATGGATGACTGCTTCTGGAAAGCTCATGTTTATCAAAAAAGGCTTTCTTTTTAAGTGTTTAATGGTGTGTAATAATTCACAGATATGGGTTTCCTCCATACAATAAGCTGGGAAGCCTTTCTCCTGTCTGTCTCTATCGGTCTCCCTTTCTCTCTGAGACGATGCAGTTTATTAATGTTGCATCTACCACAGCAAGACAAGCCCTGTGGCAGGCTGGTACCATGGTTCCTTCACTCCCTCAAACCACCTTACACATGCTTTCATATGCTCCAGCTCACACACATACACACAGAGGCTTGTGCTCCTGGATGCTATTTGAAGGGACATCAGTTTCTATGGCAGATAATAGCCTTGCAGCTGGGAACCAGTAGTCATAATGAGCCCTGCAATCATTAGAAGTT
The DNA here is from genome assembly GCF_001858045.2 of Oreochromis niloticus. Classification (NCBI taxonomy): domain Eukaryota; kingdom Metazoa; phylum Chordata; class Actinopteri; order Cichliformes; family Cichlidae; genus Oreochromis; species Oreochromis niloticus. The sequence goes on from NC_031966.2 coordinate 833,349, forward strand.
GGAAGTGAGGTATCCATTGGAGGAGCCATCCTGTGCTTGGAAGGTCACAGGACTAATGTCAACTAAAACAAATTTCCATCTTAATGAAATGAGGTAGTTATTTGAAAATGGCAAGATGTAGAATAATTGGACCTTTTAAAATCAATATAATGGAGTAAAGAAAACAATGTTGATGATGTGTCTATAAGACAAAACGCATTTCAGAAGACCGTATGGGTCAGTGATTTCTAATTGGAAGCTGGTGTGAACTATTGCTTTTCTTCAGAATACGTTCGTCACAGATATATCACCCAACAAATCTACTTTCCTAGACCTGTACACCTGCCTGTACTTCAAATATTTGGTATTAGAAAAAATTAAAAAAAATCCCCACTCACCCTGCAGCCAGTCTTTGAAGCTTGGGTTGTCTATCCTAGGCCTGGGAGCTTGAGGGTCCTGCACAGTATTATTGCTTGTCCTTGGACTGTGCTCTTCTGGACAGAGATCTCCAGTGTCGATTCAGGGATCTGCTGGAACCACTCGTCCAGTTGGGTAAAGGCAACCACTGTTGCTTCCCCATCCACATCTTCTACCTCTTCTGTTAGCCCTTGGTATTTCTCAAGCTTCTCGTGTTCCTTCTTCCTGGGGTTGCTATCACTTTGTATAGCTTTATCGCTTCAGCCTTCTTCCCCTGCTTGTCCTTAAATCTCTTTGCCACCATTAAGGAACGAGATCCTGATGTTGTTGCTGTAGATCCTGGTAATGTAGATTAATATGCTAATCTTCCTTTCATTTATGGTGTACAATTGTAATCCATGAACAGGAAGTAACTCATGCACTATGCTAAAAGTAGAGATGGACCGATCCGATATTACGTATCGGTATCGGTCCGATACTGACCTAAATTACTGGATCGGATATCGGCGAGAAATAAAAAATGTAATCCAATCCATTAAATATCAAAAAAACACCTCGCAAAACTTGCTACACGGCGTAAGTCGGCTCATAACCGTAGCACGTCGGAGCAGTGTGCATCACCTGATAGAGCGGCTGTGTGTACAGGGAGTGCAGAATTATTAGGGAAATGAGTATTTTGTCCACATCATCCTCTTCATGCATGTTGTCTTACTCCAAGCTGTATAGGCTCGAAAGCCTACTACCAATTAAGCATATTAGGTGATGTGCATCTCTGTAATGAGAAGGGGTGTGGTCTAATGACATCAACACCCTATATCAGGTGTGCATAATTATTAGGCAACTTCCTTTCCTTTGGCAAAATGGGTCAAAAGAAGGACTTGACAGGCTCAGAAAAGTCAAAAATAGTGAGATATCTTGCAGAGGGATGCAGCAGTCTTAAAATTGCAAAGCTTCTGAAGCGTGATCATCGAACAATCAAGCGTTTCATTCAAAATAGTCAACAGGGTCGCAAGAAGCGTGTGGAAAAACCAAGGTGCAAAATAACTGCCCATGAACTGAGAAAAGTCAAGCGTGCAGCTGCCAAGATGCCACTTGCCACCAGTTTGGCCATATTTCAGAGCTGCAACATCACTGGAGTGCCCAAAAGCACAAGGTGTGCAATACTCAGAGACATGGCCAAGGTAAGAAAGGCTGAAAGACGACCACCACTGAACAAGACACACAAGCTGAAACGTCAAGACTGGGCCAAGAAATATCTCAAGACTGATTTTTCTAAGGTTTTATGGACTGATGAAATGAGAGTGAGTCTTGATGGGCCAGATGGATGGGCCCGTGGCTGGATTGGTAAAGGGCAGAGAGCTCCAGTCCGACTCAGACGCCAGCAAGGTGGAGGTGGAGTACTGGTTTGGGCTGGTATCATCAAAGATGAGCTTGTGGGGCCTTTTCGGGTTGAGGATGGAGTCAAGCTCAACTCCCAGTCCTACTGCCAGTTTCTGGAAGACACCTTCTTCAAGCAGTGGTACAGGAAGAAGTCTGCATCCTTCAAGAAAAACATGATTTTCATGCAGGACAATGCTCCATCACACGCGTCCAAGTACTCCACAGCGTGGCTGGCAAGAAAGGGTATAAAAGAAGAAAAACTAATGACATGGCCTCCTTGTTCACCTGATCTGAACCCCATTGAGAACCTGTGGTCCATCATCAAATGTGAGATTTACAAGGAGGGAAAACAGTACACCTCTCTGAACAGTGTCTGGGAGGCTGTGGTTGCTGCTGCACGCAATGTTGATGGTGAACAGATCAAAACACTGACAGAATCCATGGATGGCAGGCTTTTGAGTGTCCTTGCAAAGAAAGGTGGCTATATTGGTCGCTGATTTGTTTTTGTTTTGTTTTTGAATGTCAGAAATGTATATTTGTGAATGTGGAGATGTTATATTGGTTTCACTGGTAAAAATAAATAATTGAAATGGGTATATATTTATTTTTTGCTAAGTTGCCTAATAATTCTGCACAGTAATAGTCACCTGCACACACAGATATCCCCCTAAAATAGCTAAAACTAAAAACAAACTAAAAACTACTTCCAAAAACATTCAGCTTTGATATTAATGAGTTTTTTGGGTTCATTGAGAACATGGTTGTTGTTCAATAATAAAATTATTCCTCAAAAATACAACTTGCCTAATAATTCTGCACTCCCTGTATTTGTAGCCTCCTACCAAACCAGCATTTCATCTCCGAGGAAGTTATCCCAGAGAGAAGTAAAGCAAGTGTGTAAGTTCATCTCTGAATGTTTGTAAAGTGTTCCCATGTTAAGCTTAACAACCGATATATGGAGCGACTGCCTCGTCCCGTTGCTACTTCAATCGTGAAACTGCTTAATGATCAGCTGATTGGCTTTTCTGTCGCGAGTCCGTTTCTCTTCTTTGTATTTGGCCCACTTTGCACCAGAAAGAGGAAACCAGCGGCTGAACAACAGCAGCACGTTTAAGCGTAATAAGCTGTTGTTAGAATTTATTTAATATTACTTTCTACACCAGGATCCTTTTCTACGTAGCTGACGGCTGGTAACTGTGCAGGGGCGGATCTAGCAAAGTTTAGCCAGGGGGGCCGATAGGGCATGAACAGGGAAAAGGGGGCACAAAGACATACTTTTCTTTCTTATTCTCATTTAAAATGTCTCGCTTTTAATAAATAATTATCTAAATCTTACACCCAAAGTTTTAATCTGATGTAAAATGTATAGAAGTCCATTACTGTATATAGTAACTGTTAAGTCTAATATACCCTAGTAAGCTATAGTACTTTTTCCTTTGGGAAGGTACTGTCGCGAAATTGATCAATGTAGAGCAGTGAAACAAACCACGGAGGCCCCAGAAAAGTGCAATCAAACGGTGAGTTTATTAATACAGAACAAAAATTACACCATGAGTCTTCTCTGTCTCTCTGCTAAAAATACATGTGGAGAACACTTTTAAAGCAATAGCGTATCCCCCCCCCCCATGGCGTCAAATACAGGTCAAAAATACATTATGTACAGTCATTGTTTACAGACAAGGGTACATCTTGTACATCTCTAATAACTATAAACAGACATGTAACTTCTCTTTTCTATAACACTTTCCATGCAAAGTCATAGTCTTAAGCCTTCAGGGTGTCTGAGGGCTTGTTATCGCCTCCAGTCATCTGTTACCAAGTAGGTAAAAAGGGCAGCCAGTTCCAAAAAGGTCAAAGACACTTGGGCCTTCGCTCAGGCCTGTTGCTAGATTTATGTATTGTAAGCATGCATGCAATCAACCTGCTATGTTCTCATCCTCCCTCAACATGTATCACCTGGACACTCTCACCAGTGAAGCTTAAAACCCTCTTGGATGGAACATCAACTCTGAACAAGCACAGATATGCAATGTGTATAAAATGAACTCAACCTGTGAATAGAATGAATGTGATGACAAACATATTCAATGCAATATGAACCCTGTAAGGAATATTACTAATCAAATAATGCTGTAAAACATGTTATTAATGCAATCATAATAATGCAGGTTATATGGCAGCAATAAAAGAACTTCTGAATCTCCACAGTACCATCTGTGAATTCTGCAATTCTGTTGAAGAAAGATGTTGAATCTATTTAATTATTCTTGAAAAATAATTTATTTCTGTGCATTTTTTTTTCACACTGCATCAAATTAAAGTTGATTACATCGATTAAGCATCATGAGGTGGAGGGTGGGGGGTGGTTCCGTATTTTTTTTTTTGCTGGGAGTTTGCAACCCTTTTAGTTAGGTTGCTTAATATTTCTGCTAAGTACTCTTTAAAATACCAGAATAGGGAGGATGGAGCAGGTTTAAGTTTATTAGATTGATCAGTGTTGCTGAACTATGAAATATTTTGGGTGCAGTGTATTTTTTACATACAGGTATAACAGAATAGCTTTAGTGTTGTTGTTTTTTTAAACTTGAGTATGAACTTATACAAAATGCAGCAAGATATTAAAAAAACAGTTTTATTGATTAAAAAACACACTATATCGGATTCATATCGGTATCGGCAGATATGCAAATTTATGATATCGGTATCGGTATTGGACATAAAAAAGTGGTATCGTGCCATCTCTAGCTAAAAGTAGTATTATTGCCACCTGTGCAATGAGTCAAGTCATAAAATTTTCTCACTACTAAATATTTCACAGTGAGCTGCTGAAAGTGAGCTGTTATAAGAAAGTGGAAGCAATTGAGAACAACAACAACAACTAAGGCATGAAGTGGTTGGCCACATAAAATCACAGTGCGGTTGCCAAGTGCAAAGTTTAGTGGAGGCGGGGATTATGGTGTGGTTGTTTTTCAGAATTGACTTTTCCCCTTAATTCAGTAAAGAAACTTTTAATGCTTCAAACTTTGTGGGAACAGTTTGGGGATGGACTCTTCCTGTTCCAACGTGACTGGGCACCAGTGCACAAAGCAAGGTCCACAAGGACAAGGATTTATGAGTCTGGTGGGGAAGAACTTGACTGGCCTGCACAGAGACCTCAACACGATAAAACACCTTACAAGATGAATTAGAGAGGAGACTGCGAGCCAGGCCTTACGGTCCAACATCAGTGTCTGACCTCACAAACGTGCTTCTGGGACAATGGCCAAAAATTCCCACAGAAACTCCTAAACCTTATAGACCCCTTCTGTAAACAGTGACATCATATTAAACCCCATGAAGAATTAACCCCATTAAGAATGGGATGTAATTCAACTTCATATGCATATGAAGCCAGACAGGTCGTCAATCTATCACAGGTTAACTTCTTCATTTTGTGTCCTGGTTTATTCTTGTTAAAGTTTTATATTGTCTAAACGAAAAGTCAGTGGCACACAAAACTAAACATGCATTCATTTTGAATTTTTAATGTCAGCTTCCTCTGTAAATTTCAGAGATATAAAAAATATGCAGCAGGAAAAAATACAACTGAAGTTTGTTACCTTAGGATTACAACTTGATCAGCAGTTAAATTGGAACTAGCAATGAAAAATTAAACAACCTCAGAGGAACAACAGGAAAAACCACATTCAAGGTCCCACAAGAAGTCAGTCGAGAGGAAATACTGTAATACATGATTTACAAAAGTGGAGCTGGAGTGGATCTTGAATGGCGTCTTTTAAAAATTAACAAGTACATAACAAAGTAACTATTACTCAATGGCTGCATTGTTTTGCTTGTATTTCTGCTACTGAAATTATTTGCCTTTTTGGTCTTTCCGTGATTCATCTCAAGACACAACGATATTGTGCTTTATGAAAAATAAAAATAAAAAATAGTAATACACATCGAACAATAACCATTCATAGTTAACTTTGTAAATTTAATTTTCCAAATTGTAAACAAACATGGTTTAAAACTGCACTTGTGCTGCTGCCACAATGTAACTTGGTTTAACGCAGTAACCTGAACTGTCCATCATAGAGGCCTGTGGCGTCGCTGCTTTGAAAGTTACCATTCACAGTAGGAGCTGTTCTGTTGGACTCGCTCTGTCAAAACTGCAGAGCAGAATTGAGTTCCCAGAGCAGAGTTATTCATGAGAGTGTAAATCTACTGCAGCGTTTGCAAAGCAGACACTCTTGAATGTGCGATGCCTTCTTTGTGCACGTGGCTGCTGAGAACTATGGGTGAAGGTTGTTGAATGTTCATAATTATGTTTTTCCCCTCATGCATGATTTCACATAAATGTAATTAAATAAATATGATTAAAGATACTTTGGATGTATAATTTGTAAAATGTATACCATTGTCACATACTGTTAACAAAAAAATTAAATTCTTGTTTTTTCCAGACCCGTCATTGTTTTATCTTGTTAGATAATAATGATAATGATTCTAGGTGACAGTGTGCCATGGGCCTTACGATCCTTTGTGGCCTTCGAAGGATGAGGCCACAGAGGGTAGGTGTGTCCAAACATCATGGGGAGGCCCAAGCAGCCTAGGTCTGTTGCGGCATAACTAAGTTAAGGAGGATTCTGGGTCATCTTTTCCAGCCATAACTATATACTTTATGAAAAAATATGGACCAAAAGATCCATACTCAAAGGTACTTTGAGGTCTTTCAGATAAGACAGTGCCTGATAATTGACCTGATGTTGTATGTGAAGCCTAGAAGTAATACTACTCTTCCTATCGTAAACAGTATTATGCTATGAAAACAAAAAGCAGTTACATGTTTATGTGTGTTGTATTCATAAGATAATTTTGCACAAAAACACATCCCTGCCAGCATATTGATATAGGTTGAGGTACTGCACTGAGAAATTACATTATTAATCATTTTTACATGTTTCTGGTCCCAACTTCGCTGCCAAATCAGCCCTGACAGGTGCTAAGCAACATGTTATCAACAAATCCTTTAAGTCATGTACGTTGTGAGGTGGACCCTCCCCATGGATCGGGGTTATTTGTCTAGCACATCCCATAGATCCTTGATTAGTTTGAGACTAGAAGGGTAAGTCAACACTGCAACTCCTGCTGCAAGAGAAATACAGTATCCATAAAAGGGTGTACATGGTCTGCAACAATGCTTAGGTCGATGTTACATGTCAATGTAACATCCACATGAATGACAGAACCCAAGGTTTCCCAGAAGAACATTACCCAGAGCATGACGCTGCTTCTGCTTTCTTCCCATTGTACATCCCGGTGCCACGTGTTTCCCAGGTAAGTGATGCATATGATGTAAAAGAAAATGTGATTCATCAGACCAGGGCACTTCCTTCATTGTTTCTCATTTGGTTCAATTCTGATGCTCACGTGCACATTCTTGGTGCTTTTGCAGTGTCAGTGTGGGCACCCTGACTGGTCTACAGTTAGGAAACCCCATACTGTAACAAACAGTGACGCAGTGGTTGGGAATCAAACCTAGGATTTCTGGATGTCAGCCTCTTCTTCTATCTGCCAGTGGTACATACGGTGCAGGGTGGCTGATGGTTCGCTTCTCTTTCTTGGGTTTCTGGTGTCTGTTCCACTTAGTAGAGGAGCCGAGCTTGAATGATAAAGACCACCCTGCAGGGGTGAAAGAGGAGACATATATATATATATATATATATATATATATATATATATATATATATATATATACATATATATATATATATAGTAATAGATATATATATATAGTAATAGACTGGAAGGGTAGCCCGCCTCTGCAGGCGGTCTACCCTTCCACCTCAGGTCCTCTACCAGAGGTCTGGGAGCTTGAGGGTCCTGCGCAGTACCTTAGCTGTTCCAAGGACTGCACTCTTCTGGACAGAGATCTTGGATGTGTTTCCTGGGTTCTGCTGGAGCCACTCAGCTAGCTTTGGAGGTACTGCACCTAGTGCTCCGATTACTACTGGGACCACTGTTACCTTCACCATCTACATCTTCTCCAGCTCTTCTCTGAGCCTGGGAGGTTAGGGTTGGGGTTAGGGTTAACCAGTCCCCGGCCTCCTTCCTTCCACTTGCGTACAGCCTCAGGGTGCTGGACTTGGGGTGAAACCCTCCATGCATGGTCAGGAGCTTGCTCGTCTTGATTTAGGTGGCTTCTATCTCCTCCTTTGGCCAACTTATTATCCCAGCAGGGTACCTGATCACGGGCAGGGCGGAGGTGTTGATACCCCGGATCTTGTTCTTACCATTCAACTGACTCCTCAGGACTTGCCTGACCCTCTGCAGGTACTTGATGCTTCCAGCTTTCCTAGCGGCCTCTTCATGGTTCCCGTTTGCCTGTGGGATCTCCAGGTACTTGTAGCTGTCCTCTATGTCTGCAATGTTGCCTTCTGGTAGTGCAATCCTGTCAGTTCTGACTACCTTCCCTCTCTTTGTTACCATCCGACTACACTTCTCCAGTCCGAACGACATTCCGATGTCATTGCTGTATATCCTGGTGGTGTGGATCAGTGAATCGATGTCTCGTTCACTCTTGGCATACAGCTTGATGTCATCCATGTACAGGAGGTGGCTGACAACTGCTCCACTCCATAGTCGGTATCCATAGCCAGTCTTGTCAATGATCTCACTGAGGGGGTTCAGGCCTATGCAGAACAGCAGTGGGGAAAGAGCATGTCCTTGGTAGATGGCGCACTTGATGGTGATTTGTGCTATGGGCTTGGAGTTGGCCTCTAGTGTTGTACGCCACATCCCCATTGAGTTCCTAATGAAGGCTCTTGGGGTCCTGTTATCTTGTATAGTTCTAGGCGTTCCAGGATTCAGGTGTGGGGCATTGAGTCATAGGCCTTCTTGTAATCAATCCAGGCAGTGCACAGGTTGGTCAGCCTAGTCTTGCAATCTCGGCTCCCTGCTCTGTATACCAGTAGCTGGTGTTTTGTGCCTCTGGTATACTTGTCAATCCCTTTCTGTGCCCGCCTCATGAATTGAGCCATGTGTTCATCTTTGCTGTTATGATGAAAACAGGAGCTTCGATGTGGTGCTGAGGCAGATTATTGGCTAGTAGTTGAGATAGGCACCAAAACCCTTTTTCACGCAGGGTCATGTAGGTTTGGATTATTTTGTCCCCTTAATGTCATGGTCCTGGGCCATGCGACCCAGTGTTTTGAGTTTTAGTTTATTTGGATGTTTATTGTTGTTTTAGGTTCATTAAGTTATTCCAGCTCATTTGTAATTATATTACCCTTGTGTTTAGTCTCTCTTGCCCTTCATGTGTGTTATGTCGGTGTGTCTTATGTTGTCAAGTTCTTGTAGTTATTTCTGCCATCTTCCCCTGTACTCAGTCTCCCTGGTTCTGTGTCTACGTTTCATGTCTATGCAGTTATGTTAAGTTCATGCCATGTTTCATTTCCATGTCTATGTCTGTGTGTTTCCTGTTTTTATTTTGGAAGAGTCTGGTGTTCTTTGTTCGTTGTAGTTAGTGTTACTCTCCCCTGTATTGTCATTATGTTCCATTCTAGTCAGCTGTGTTCTCATGTGTCTCCACTTCCCCTGATCGCCTCATGTGTGTATTTAGTCCTCAGTCTTGCTGTGTTCAGTGTCGCGTCATCTGTGTTCCCAGCCTCCATGTTCTCGCAGCCAGTCTGTACAATCATCGCCATGGTTTTCTGAGTCTCCTTAGTTTATCAGTATCTGTTTCCCAGTTTAGTTTAGGTTCTGTTAGTCACGCTGTTTCTGCTTTGTTGTGAGACCTGTCATCAGCCACAATAAAGGCTCGCTTTCAGTTAAGTTTACTCCAGCCTACTCTTGTGTGTTCGCACCTGGGTCCACCACACACACCACCGCACGGTCTGTCCCCTCAGATCGTGACAGTACGACGCGACCATGCCGGACCCAGCGACACAACAGACGAAGATCATCCGGACAGTGGAGTCACTATGCGACAAATGGCTGCACTGTTCCAGAGAGGAGGAACAGGAAGAGTTAGCCCGCCAAGCAGGGGTGTGCGTGTCCGTGTTCCCCTGGTTATGGGAGACGCTGCACCCCCTCATCAGTGACTTTCTCGTCTCCACTCTCCAACTCCGCCCGCAGCAGCAGCTGCCCGGTGTGCGTGAATCGTCGCCAGAGCCATGCTGCGGCATTGTTACCCCGCCGCCTCGCGAGCCAGAAGCAGTCAGAGTCGGAACAGTGAGGCTCACCGCCGACACACCGTCGGTTCACGCTTCGTCGGCTTCCGCTTCTTCGCCACCGCCTGACTGCAGTACGCGGCGCACGGAGATGCCAGAGGCTACTGACTTCGGTGAGGAAGAGCGGCAGCAGGTGTTACGGGCGTATCGCGAGGAGGAGCTCCGTTGGAAGCCCTGGCTCATCTCCGAGGAGGAGCTCTTGCCTGCCGTCCCGCCTCGGACCGGCCGTCCACCCTCGCCGCCCCGATCGGACTACTCGTCTCCTGCTTCCTATCTGGCACGGATGTGGTCGGAGGACGAGGAGCCGGTCGCCATGGAGAATCAAGTTTTGTCCACGGCCGCTTCAAAGAGGAAGCGGCGTTCACGCCGCCGTCGCGCATTGCTACGGCCTGTCTTGCCCTCCACTGAGCAACACGAGGATGCTGTGGAGGGCATGGATTTCGACCTCGAGGAGCGGCAGCGCGCCGCATGCGCGCAACTACAGGAAGAGCTCCGGTGGGAGCCGTGGCTCGCTCCTAACTAGGAAGAGATTTTCCGCGGAACTCGCCTGGTTCTCGGGGGTCCCCTGAGCTTCCAGGAACTCCCACCTACCGCTCCGTCATCACCCAGTTCCCCAGCCTCTGCGACACCGCCTGGCGCGCATGAGGCGCCGCTGTCTGGTTCATCAGAAACGACAATCAAGAAGAGACGACGTGCGCGTCGCCGTCGCGCTGCGCAACGACCGGAGGTGAGTGAATGCAGTCCCTTATCATCAGCCCCCGTTGAAACTTTAGAAGATGAACTAGATTCAAAACTTCAGATTCAAGAGTCAAGGTTAAAAGAGACTCATAGCGTGAAGATGGCTGACTCTAGTACTGAGAATGGTATGGTGAGTTCGTCTGGCTTCTATGAACAAGGAGTAAGACCTACACAGACTGTGAATCCCAGCACTGGAGAGTTTCAGCCTGTGTTCTTGTCTCCTCCACTCGAACATGAGTTTGACTGTCCAGCCCCTAAGCCGACCGGGGAGTCCCTTGTTTCGTGTGTTTCTGGTAGCGAAAATAAAGAGACTGTTTCAGAATCAGCCAGTGCTAACTTTAGGCTGAGTAATGCACCGCTAACCGAGCCACAGCCAAGAGATTTTGTTTCAAAGATAATCATGGACAAACCTAGTAACCTTGTAGGGACCTCTGACACCACACTTAGTTTGAAAAAGATTTCCACAGACCTTAATGTCCATTGTGTGGGGAGTGGGGTAGAAGTGTTTTCTTCTGTGTCATGTAGTGTGCCTGGTGTTCCATCACAGACTGAGTTATCTGGGGCTAACGCCTCCCTTCCTGAGTCTACTCGGCTCACCAATGAGCAACTCGAAGAAGGCCCCTGTGCTTTCATAGCAAGTAAGGCTATTTCAGAGGAGGTAGGTCATGACATAAAATATGAAGGGACTGAGTGTCAGATGTGTGATCATGCTTTGCCTGCTGTTCCTATATTCGATGAACTGAAGACTGAAAATGCTGATCATGAACTCACGTTAATCCGCCAAGACGAAAACATAAATGCAGATCATGGTAACCTGGACTGTGTAATGCCACAACATGAATTCTGTCTTCCTGAAGGTAACAAACAGGGCGATTTTTAACTGTTTTGCCCCAACACTATTGCCTCCAATCAGGAGATGGAGGCTGACATCAGGGTTAATGTGACACCGTTTTCTCCTGTTTCCGTGAACTCATCACTAGATAAGGTTTTGACCTCGAACAACGGTGTTACCACTTATTCACAGCCTGATGTGTCACCTGCTGCAGTTAAGGGTTCAAGTGCTGTTTTACCTGTGTCTGTCTCTCAACTCAATATAGCTATCACTCTGAAGCCACAGATCACTACGGGTGCGGGTTCCAGCAAATGTGTCTGTCCAACATATCACAGTCATGCTACTAACATGCCATTAGTTAGGTCCATACCCGAGTGTTTAATGTTTGTCCAGGAGCCTCACCCTAATGGTCTAAACCTTGTTTTTGTGGGTGAGGTGGCAATTCTTGTTTTTCGTATGGCTAAACCAGCCCCTCTGAGCCTTACACTGCCATTGATCAGGTCCAACAAGCTTAGGTCGACTCCTCCTGTGACTACAGAGATTGGGCCATTTGCCTTTAAGCCAGTTAAAACTGATGCAGACCCTGAGAACCTAAAGCTGGCTAGCACAGAACTGATGGTCATTAACACTGCTCACTTCATGGACTCCTGTGCTAAGATAGTAAGCCCTATAGACTGTTTTTCACCAGCTCTCTCTCCGTGTGGGATTATGCCTCAACAGCCTGTTTTTCCTCAGCCTTTACCCCAGTTAGCAGCTCAGCTCCCTGTCCAGTTAGCAGCTCAGCTCCCTGTCCAGTTAGCAGCTCATCCTGCATCTGCTACTGGATGCCCGGGTGCGCCAGCTCGGCACCCCGCAGCATCCCCGCTGCTTCATGCCACGTCCGCCGGAGGGCCCGAGGAGCCCGTCCAGCCTCATGCCACGTCCGCCGGAGGGCCCGAGGAGCCCGTCCAGCCTCATGCCACGTCCGCCGGAGGGCCCGAGGAGCCCGTCCAGCCTCATGCCACGTCCGCCGGAGGGCCCGAGGAGCCCGTCCAGCCTCATGCCTCGTCCGCTGGAGGGCCCGAGGAGCCCGTCCAGCCTCATGCCTCGTCCGCTGGAGGGCCCGAGGAGCCCGTCCAGCCTCATGCCTCGTCCGCCGGAGGGCCCGAGGAGCCCGTCCGGCCACCACCTGCGGCTCCATCGCCTGCAGCGTCTACGCCGTCGCCTGGTCCAGCTTCAGCTTCGCCGTCGCCTGGTCCAGCTTCAGCTTCGCCTTCGCCTGGTCCCGCCTCTGCTTCTGCCAAGCCACTTGCCACGTCAGCTGGAGGGTCCGAGGGGCCCATCCAGCCACCTGCCACGTCCGCAGGAGGGTCCGAGGGGCCCGTCCGGCCTTCGTCGCCTGCAGCGCCACCATCTGCGGCTCCCACGCCGTCACCTGCAGCGCCACCATCTGCAGCCCCCACGTCCTCGCCTGCCTCGCCCTCGCCTGGTCCTGCCTCATCTGCTGGAGGGTCCAAGCAGCCCGTCCGGCCCCTGCCTCGTCGGGGCCCGCCAAGCCACGTCCACGGCCGGCGCCTGCCAAGCCGTCAGCTGGCCGGCCTCCTGAACTGCAACGCCGCCGCCTTCCACGTGGCCGGCCTCCCGAACTCATGAACTGTGGGCTGTTGTATTGCCGCCCTCCAGGCCGGCCCCCTGATGGGAGACGGTATGAACTGTTATGCCCTCGACCTCCGGGTCGGCCCCCTGAACTCATGAACTGTGGGCTGTTGTGTTGCGGCCCTCCAGGCCGGCCCCCTGACTTATGTTTGGACTTTTGTCATGTGCTCCAGTGTTTTCCTGTCAGCTGTTTTGTTTCATGTTCTGGGCCCTCCGTCCTGGTCCCCCGCCACCCGCCCGGGCTCGGTGGTCCGTTTTTTGGTTTAGGGCTGTCTGGAGCCAGCCCTTGGAGGGGGGGTGGTGTCATGGTCCTGGGCCATGCGACCCAGTGTTTAGGTTCTGTTAGTCACGCTGTTTCTGCTTTGTTGTGAGACCTGTCATCAGCCACAATAAAGGCTCGCTTTCAGTTAAGTTTACTCCAGCCTACTCTTGTGTGTTCGCACCTGGGTCCACCACACACACCACTGCACGGTCTGTCCCCTCAGATCGTGACACTTAATCATAAACACCTTCATTTCGAACCTGCATTTTGTGTTTACTTGTGTTATCTTTGTTTAATATTTAAATTTGTTTGTTGACATGAAACATTAAAGTGTGACAAACATACAAAGTCATTATGTATATATAAGCAGATGTCATTTTTCAAAGTTTGAGTTACTTATCAGATGAAATCAAACCTGGGCTCCATAATGTTGCATGCAATAACATCAGACATTAGAATTAGAGGCTGGTTATACTCTTTGCATTTTGATACTTTTTGTTATCATGAGTATGAAATAATGTGAGGAAAGACCCCCTGATTGATTCTTCAGTTTCTGAAAGCTGGTGGATGGCTACCTCATGGACACAGTGTCTGGTACACAGAAAATAAGAGGCAGGGAGACAGAGGGTAAAATGGATGAAACAACAACACAAAGAAAAAGGAGAGAGAGAGAGGGAGAAATAAATACATCAGATGGTGCATTTTGAAATTGCCTAGTGCCAAGTCTGCTTATTATGTTTCACATCTCATTATGTGGTGGGGTTTTTTGGAAATGGCTGTTTGTCAGCTGCTGTGACTGGAATAACAATGATGATGTGTTTGTGTTTCTGCTTCATTTGCAGAAAGAAAAGAAACACAGGAACTTGTTCCTGCACTGCCGGAGACACACAGAGCAGACCTCAGCCTGACAAACAGCACTGTGGAGTATGTTCTCTAGTTTGGTCCTGACACTTTTTAGCAGCTCAGATATCTGGATGTAGAGCAGTAACTGCTTCACGTGTATGTAGTTCTTTCACAGGTAAGTGCGAGAAATTAAGGTTAGAGCCTTTTTCAGATGGCAACATGGTGCCTGTATTGGTCTGTTGAAGAAATTCCCTTTTTATTTTAAACAAAATACAAATATACATGTCCTATAATGGCTCTTTCAAGTAGTTACAGAAGGCGGTGAAGCAATTGCTGCAGTTACTGCATGCTGTGTGAAACTGCTACATTATGTGCTGTTGATAACATAAACTAATGTGAATGTTCCAGTCATTTTAGCAATTTAGAAAACCAAACCAAATGATCAACCATTAACCAAAGACCACTGATCAATAACCATGAGCACCATTCACAGAGAGTTGGGGAATGGCTGCAATCACAGCATTGTAAGATGGTGACAGATGTACCCTTAGGCCCCCTCCTCGATTCAGAGATGGGCTTTCCCTTTTCAAGTAAATGGCCCGCTTGACTCCGCGCTCAAACCAGCGTTAACAGCACTTAACAGCGTGCACTATGTTACTCTGTGTCGGGGGACCCGATCCTTGGGGTGGACCACTTTTTGGCACAGCGTGTTTTGGGGATACATGGTGTTTAGAGGAAATGTGTCTCAACTGTTCCCATACTTCGAGTTGGTTCCACAGAAGAGGGGCCTGAAAACTGAAGGCTCTGCCTCCCATTCTACTTTTAAATACTCTAGGAACAACAAGTAAGCCTGCAGTGCGAGAGCAAAGTGCTCTAATAGGGTGCTCTCTCTTTCTAGTCCCTGTCAGTACTCTTGCTGAAGCATTTTGGATTAACTTTACCATTTTACCTATGTTTATGTTTTCTGAGTTGTGAAGGAGGTTGTGGATACAAGTGACTGAAATGAGTTTCCTTCAAAGAGTGGCCAGGCTCTCCCTTAGAGATAGGCTGAGGAGCTTGGTTGTTCAAAAGGGAGTTGGAGTAGAGCCAGTGCTCCTCCACATGGACAGGAGCCAGCTGAGATAGTTTGGGGATCTAACTAGGATGGGTGTCTTCTGGATGCTTCCTAGATGAGGTATTCTATGCATGTCTTACTGGGAGGAGGCCCTCGGGCCCGGGACTTGCTGGGCTGGAATAGGGGGCTGTGATGAGGAAAACAGAAGGGATGGATTATTTGTAAATTAAATTATTGACCAATAAAATGATAGAAAAGTAATTATAAGAGAAATACACAGATACATTTATTTTTAAGGTTTTCAAAAATGTAATGAGTTGGACTATAAGTGTTAAGTAATGTAAAATTACAGACTTGTATCATAAAAATTATAATAAATATCATTTCATATCATTTTATAAATACTTTTTGAACAAAGTTGTTTAACATCTTAGTTTGCATAGAAACAAGTCAGGCACTCTATAATTGTCAAAAGCAGTTACATTTCAAATCTGAAAAGTCGAAAGTTATTAAAGTTATTGAGGGAAAATCTTGCTTTTCCGGTGCAGAAGGTGAGCTAAAATCTTTTCTTGACAAAAAAATCTGTTTTCAGTGCACTGTTTATGGTGCGTGCCATTTCATGCTGCTTCAGTGTTCTCACTTAGAAACCTCACGACTACACAATTCTGCATTGATAATCCCACCCTGGGAAATGAATTCACACTGCAAAACCTTCTGAAAACCAGCGATCCTCCACAGGAAATTATGTTCAGCAACCGTATGGAAATGGCCGAGATAACCTTGAACAGGGGATTGGCCAAATTTAAATTAGATTAGCTCTTTAATCTTTTCATGAAACTGTTCTCCAAACTTGTTGATGACATGAACACGTGATCGTTCTATTACTGGTAGTGTAAGACTAGTAGGATAGTCTTTAACTTTATAGTGTTTTAGATTTTTGGACAATTTATTGTCTCCAGAATTAAAACACAGATAACAAAGGTGCATGGAAGAATAGTGTGGTTAAATTTACAAGTTCTTTGCTTTGTACTGATGAACAGGGCCAACTGATAAATGTAGTCTCTTGCTCGCGGTGGGCGGTGAGCACGATGCAGTGATAAACAGAAGCTCTGATTACTGACTAGCACAGTGGCTGCAGATGTGGACAGAGCTGTCCATGGATGCTGCCAGTGGAAACAGCCCCTGATGAAGCAGGTAATCCTTCAGCCATTCCCCGTCTCATGGACAGTTGTAGGGTCCTAAAACCCTTTATGGCCAGTCTGTTGTGGCTCAGCTTGTGAAAGACACAGACAGTGTGAAAGTTCCTTTTGCGTCATCCAGCATGGCTGTTTTTCACACCTCATTGCTATGTAATTTGATGAGCCCTGTGCGTATAGCCTGAAGGGCCTCAGCTGTTTATGGAAGACAGTAGGCACAGATGTTAGCCTCCAAACAAACCCACATACAGCCTCTCCCATTACTGCAGGTTTTGTCCTGTTATTTCTAACCACATGCTTGTTTCATGGTGCAGAAAAGCAAGTGTCAACACCTGCTGTTAATAATGAAATTATGCTGAAACCAGTAATGTATGGTTCCGGTTTCTTCATACTTGGGAAGCACGTCTGTTTTTTTCAAGTCTGAAAACAAAGCGAGTGAAAAACAGTGGGAGAAAGCAAGTTCAGAGAGCATGAAGAACACAGGGAGACTTAACTGAGGGCCAGCAGTGGACATGGTGCTAAAGAGGAGGGCTGAGATAGAGACAGGACCACTCAGGTGGTGGGCAGTGATGAGAGCGGGAAAGGGTCTGGCATTGAGGGCAGAGCCTTTCTGGTGGCCTGGGGAGCAGTATCATGAGTAATTCTTGCAGAAGGATAACCAAGACCTAGTTAGGCAAAAAGTCAATTAGTTAGACTTTCTCAGTGGCTTCCTGCTGAAAGACCTAAAAGAGGTGTAGACCTTTCCTACTCCATTCTGGCAAATGAATGGAGTTAAACATAATTCTGTACCGTCTGTCACATTTCAATTCATGTGCGCCCTCTCAGTAAACAGTTACAAACCAGTCAGAACTACTGTGTTTGATCCATGAGGAATGAGACAGCTATTACAATGTTTCACATTGTTGGTTGATAACTAAAATATCTGCTCAAGGACCTAAAACACACATTTACCAATACTATCTGCATTCTTCCCCATTTCTCCATGTAAGGAAACACGTGTACCTCCAGGCTAAGCAGAGGAAGTGGTGACGATGTTGTAAGAGAGCACCGCTAAGGAAAAAAATAACAAGAAAGTCTGCCTGTAGAAAACCGAACAAAGAGGTCCAACACAGCTTTCCAAAGTGTTTCCACAGGAGTGAAGACCGTTCAAAAGTAAAGAAAGAAAAACTCAAAATAAGTGCTGATTATAACCCCACCCCCCCGCATGTCAGCTCGTAAATGATCACTGATGAGCACTGTAAATGATCCAGCAATGATAGTAAATCTTTTTTAATTAAAGATATGAACATTTAACATTTAACATATCAGGTGATATGGATGGTGTGCACTGGTTGGACATGGTGAAGAGAGCTGAGTGTAAAAACAAGTGTTTGGTGTTTCTGCAGGGGACGAGCTGGGGAGGACAAGGTCTGGGCTTACCTGTGTAGGCTCCTCCCCCCACCACCTGCCCCCAGATGAGTGGAAGAAAATGGATGGATACATATCAGAATATACACTTTTCCATTTAGTGTTTAAAAATACAAAAAACAAACAAACGTATGCTGAAGAGATAACATAAGATAAGATAACCTTTATTAGTCCCACTCGTGGGAAATTTGTTTTATTACAGCAGAAAGTGGACAGTGTAAAGTTACTTAGCAAAAATTAGAAAAACACTGGAATAGGATAAGAATAAGAGTAAGATACTGTACACAACTGTACACAATAGAATAGTATACTTCCTGTCCACAGTGCTATATGTATGTATATATATATATATATATATATATATATATATGGTTCCACCTCTTGTAAATAAACTGTCACCTTTTGCTTGGCAGAACTCCGTCTGCGCGTGAGTCCATCAGTTAGCCATGACAGTCCTTTCTTCACTGAATACTAAGGACCAAAGACAAACAAGGGTCCAGAGAATTTCTCCCCCAGAGATTCCACCCACTCCTGCAACAAAGAAAATTAACCCACTAGCCACGGACAACAAACCACTAAGTGCTCCAGCGTCTCCCTTTGTGAACAGAAAGGACATCCCTCCCCAGTGCTTGGGTCCAGGTGGGCTCTGCGCCTGTTCGTGCCTATTGCTCCATGTACAATCCTCCACTGGAGGTCAGCCATCCATTTTTCAACAGGAGGCTTATGCAGGACCCTCCACTTGCCTTTAGCGGTAAAGTCTGAGGCAAAAAAAAACAGTCCACTTCGACTCCCTGTTTCCAACCAGAGAGCGGAAGTTCAGCACCTTAACACAGCTATAATATAGCTGCTTCTTCCCACAAGAGCTGAAAACATCTAGCACTGGTGTTCTAAGGGAGAATAGGCCACTCCCCTCAGGGTGATCCTCAAAGGCAGGACTGACCATCAATGAGGGAAAAACATATTCACTGTCATCAGCCCATTGATCAGCTAGGACACAGTTTCCAGCAAACTCTCTCAGTGATGGCGACAGGGATTGCCAAATTTCCTCCACAATCCTCCCCAGCACTCTGGACTCTGGACTTCACCAGAAGCCGCTGCAACTTTCCAAAAAACCAGGTGGTGGCACTAAAACAATAAGTCTGTGCCATAAGGATGAGGTAACTACATTGTTAGCTATCAAAACTCTTCCCCTGTACGACAGGTAGGGGAATAACCAGTTCTATTTAGACAACTTAGCCTCCACCTATTCCCGTACTCCCTCCCAGTTCTGCTTCACAA
Organism: Oreochromis niloticus; assembly: GCF_001858045.2. NCBI lineage: Eukaryota > Metazoa > Chordata > Actinopteri > Cichliformes > Cichlidae > Oreochromis > Oreochromis niloticus. The sequence goes on from NC_031966.2 coordinate 852,586, forward strand.
AGTCATTACTCCCCAAGTAAACCCCAAAAGTTTTAATACCCCTTTGACCCCATCGGAGATTCCCTGGGAGTCTAGGAATACATGTCATTCCACTGCCCTACCAAACATGCCTCACTCTTCTCCCAATTAACCCTGGCTCAAGAAACTTTGTCATATAAAACCAGGCTTTCCTTTAATTCCTGAACATCACCTTGATCCTTAATAAAACATTAACATCACCAGCGTATGCTGGCACAACAACAGAAGGGGTCTGAGCCAGATTTGGCAAAGAGAAACCCCTCAGCTTGTTCTGCACAGAAAAGGCTCAATAGCAATGCTATAGAGCTGTCCAGAGATAGCGCAACCCTGCCTAATCTCTCTCCTAACTGGCACAGGGCAACTCAACCCTCCTCCCACCTTCACAACACAGTAAGCATTGCTATACAACAGCTTCACCCATGTCAGAAACCCCTGCCCAACACCAAAGGTCTTCAAGGTGGAAAATTATTTTGAGCCCCTTTGAGGACATTTGCTGCCACTGCTATGCAGACGACATCCAGCTATATATAGTCAAGCCCATAATTATTCATACCCCTGGCTATTTTGGCTATTGACTTTTTGCTAAAATATAAATAAAACCTGAGAAATATTTTTTTCCACAATGATGCCTCTTGTACATCGTCTTATTATCTTTTGGGAGACACCTGTGTCATTTCTGGTCAAAAAAGAACTTGCTGGTTGAACAAAAGAAACTTTAAGTCAAAATTTGGCAGGGGTATGAATAATTGTGGGCTTGACTGTATGTCTTTTAAACCTGAAGATGTTTCTAAGCTGCAGATTCTAAATGTGTGCTTAGAAACCATCAAAGGTTGGATGGCTGACAACTTCCTCCAACTTAATGAAGAAAAGACTGAAGTCCTTGTATGTGCTCCAGACAGACATGTACCTAACATAATGAATGCTCTTGCTCCTCTTTCAACATTTGTGAAATCATCTATCAGGAACCTAGGAGTAACCTTTGATTCTGCTCTTACCCTGGATGTCCACGTCAAATCTCTGGTTCGGTCCTGCTTCTATCATTTAAGAAACATTTCTAAACTGAACCATATAGTATCTCATACTGAACTGGAGATTGTTATTCATGCATTCATTTCATCATGATTGGACTACTGTAATTCACTGTTTACATGTCTAAACAACAACTCCCTGGAGCGTCTGCAGATTGTCCAAAATGCTGCAGCAAGGCTTCTGACAAGAACATCTAAATACTCTCATGTAACACCATTGCTTATACAGCTGCACTGGCTCCCCGTTGAATTCAGAGTCCATTTTAAGATACTGGTTCTGACATTTAAAGCTCTTCAAGGACAAGCACCAGCCTACATCATTGAACTTTTACAGACCTATGTCCCTAGTAGGTCCCTGAGGTCTTGTGATCAGGGCCTACTTTTCTTTTCTTTTCTTTCTTTCTTTATTTCACACATGGTTCAACAGTGTTTCTTTTCCTACATACAAAACCTCCTTCCCATTAATATGACACTGCACCCATGGGTGAAAAGGAGCAGGAAGAAGAATAAATTCTTGTTAGCACCTGCCCCCTATCTGCAATCCAAATACTCTTACGAGAGGACGCCAATACACCCCAAAAAACCCTCTAACATGTATCTTTATGTAACAATGCAAAACTAAACAACAAATCAATATAATCAGCAATATACAACATTAAATGGCAATGAAAAATTTTTCTTCCATATTTAGCCCTAATTACTTTCATGTTCTTCATATTGATTTATCCTTTTAAGTATGTAACACATTTTAAAACGGTGCATGTTTGTACAACTTGTTATTCAGCATACAAGGCTGAAAACCAAGGGTGGTAGAGCTTTTGCCACTGTAGCCGCCAGACTTTGGAACTCTCTTCCTCAGAACTTAAGATCTGCAGACTCAGTGATTACTTTTAAAAAACAGCTAAAAACACATCTTTTTAGAATTGCGTTTTGTTAACTTTTGACTGTTTTTGTTTTATACCTTGTGAAGCACTTTGTGATCTTTTATCTAGAAATGTGCTATATAAATAAAATTTTACTCCACATGCATGGTCCACATGGTCAAAAGCCTTCTCCTGATTAAGAGATATTATGCCAACTCTAGTATCATATGATTTACATATGTCAAATACATCTCTCAATAAAAATAAATTATCATAGACCTATCTGGAATACAATAAGATTGATCCACACCAATCAACAGTTCAATGACAGTTTTCAATCTATTTGATAGGACCTTGGAAAAAATCTTTTAATCTGTACATAGAAGGGCCAGGTTTTCTCCAGTTTTTAGGAAGGGTTAAATCTTACTTTTTTGGTATAAGAGAGTTAACTGCACGCCTGCAGGAAGCTGGAAGTATCCCTTCTTTAAAACATTCCTTAAACACTTCCAGAAGGTCCTGACCCAGAAGACTCCAGAAGTGCTTAAAAAAGTCTGACGGTAAATCATCTATTCCTGGAGCTTTGCCTGAAGCAATCTGAGATACAGCAGCAGACAGCTCATCCAAAGTTATATCCATGTTTAAGACATCCCGATCCCCTGGACTAAGCTGAGGAAGCCCCCGCAGAAGTTCCGAAGCCGAGTCCACATCACAGCTATCTGCCCTGAACAAGTCTGTGTAAAAGTCCACCGCATGCCTTCTCATCTCAGCCCGATCTGTGATCACCTTGAAAGACGAAGACACACCATTGACTTTCTCTGGGCCACAAATTTCCCCAAATTAAAGAAAAAAGCGGTTGGAATCTCCATGTCCTGTCAACCGCACAACTTTCTGAAGAGTCATAGCTGACCGAATGAATTTCTTAACATCAGGGAAATACTCCCCAACATTCACTTTTTTACCAAAAGTGTCATCAAGAAATGCAACAATTTCCTTCAAAGAATAAAAATCTGCATTCTGAGAGACACTGTCTTCTACAGAAACATTATCAGACTCAGAATCGCACTCCATGTCATTCATGTCGTTGCCATAACAACCAGCAGGCATCGTGCTCTGCTGCTCCTCCACCCCTCCTTGCCCCGAGGCAGCAACACACTCTACATCCAACTCTGACCTCCTCATTTCATCCCCATTCTGTGCTGTACTGACCGCACGTTCAGCCTCCACCCTCTCTTGTGACTTAGTTGTACTCATACAACCACTTACCTCACTCCACACCAAAGCCGTAGCGTCCACAGGAGAAACACCAACTTCACACCGCACGGGAGGCGCAGCATCCTCCCCGGACAAAGCAGCTTCACCACACGCTGGAGGCACAACCCCCATACGAGGGGTCAACAGCCTCGCCCCGTGCTAAAGGTACAGCTCCAGCCGAGGAAACAGCGGCTTCACCCAGCGTTAAAGGTACAGCTCCAGCCGGGTTAACAGCAGCTTCTCCCGACGCTAAAGATGCAGCTCCAGCCGGAGCAACAGCGGCCTCGCCCAGTGCTAAAGGCACAGCTCCAGCCGGGGTAACAGCAGCTTCTCCCCACGCTAAAGGCACAGCTCCAGCCGGGTAAACAGCAGGTTCTCCCGACGCTAAAGATGCAGCTCCAGCCGGGGCAACAGCAGCCTCGCCAACAGCAGCCTCGCCCAGTGCTAAAGGCACAGCTCCAGCCGGGGTAACAGCAGCTTCTCCCCACGCTAAAGGCACAGCTCCAGCCGGGGTAACAGCAGCTTCTCCCCACGCTAAAGGCACAGCTCCAGCCGGGTAAACAGCAGGTTCTCCCCACGCTAAAGATGCAGCTCCAGCTGGGGAAACAGTGGCCTCGCGCAGGGCTGAAGGCACAGCTCCAGCCGGGTAAACAGCAGCTTCTCCCCACGCTAAAGATGCAGCTCCAGCAGGGGCAACAGCGGCCTCGCCCAGTGCTAAAGGCACAGCTCCAGCCGGGGTAACAGCAGCTTCTCCCCACGCTAAAGGCACAGCTCCAGCCAGGTAAACAGCAGCTTCTCCCCACGCTAAAGATGCAGCTCCAGCCGGGGCAACAGCGGCCTCGCCCAGTGCTAAAGGCACAGCTCCAGCCGGGTAAACAGCAGCTTCTCCCCACGCTAAAGATGCAGCTCCAGCCGGGGCAACAGCGGCCTTGCCCAGTGCTAAAGGCACAGCTCCAGCCGGAGTAACAGCGGCTTCTCCCCACGCGAAAGGCACAGCTCCAGCCGGGTAAACAGCAGCTTCTCCCCACGCTAAAGGCACAGCTCCAGCCAGGGAAACAGCGGCCTTGCCCAGTGCTAAAGGCACAGCTCCAGCAGGGGCAACAGCGGCCTTGCCCAGTGCTAAAGTCACAGCTCCAGCCGGGGTAACAGCGGCTTCTCCCCATGCTAAAGGCACAGCTCCAGCCGGGTAAACAGCAGCTTCTCCCCACGCTAAAGATGCAGCCCTGCGCAAGGCAACAGCGGCCTTGCACAGGGCTAAAGGCACAGCTCCAGCCGGTAAAACAGCAGCTTCTCCCCACGCTAAACGTGCAGCTCCAGCCGGGGCAACAGCAACCTCGCTCAGGGCTAAAGGCACAGCTCCAGCCAGAGAAACAGCGGCCTTGCCCAGTGCTAAAGGCACAGCTCCAGTCGGGGCAACAGCAGCTTCTCCCCACGCTAAAGGTGCAGCTCCAGCCGGGGCAGCAGCAACCTCGCCCAGTGCTAAAGGCACAGCTCCAGCCAGGGAAACAGTGGCCTCGCCCACGGCTAAAGGCACAGCTCCAGCCAGGGAAACAGTGGCCTTGCCCAGTGCTAAAGGCACAGCTCCAGCCGGGGACACAGCAGCTTCTCCCCACGCTAAAGGTGCAGCTCCAGCCAGAGGAACAGCGGCCTCACCCTGCACCTGCAGCGGCCTCACCCTGGAGCTGCAGTCATGTTTAGTGTCTGCTGCTCGCTAATTCCCTCCCCACTATCAGTTACAGCGGGTCCCACTGCAAGCTGTCTGTGAGGACACATTGTTTTCTTATGACCCACATCTCCACACTCACAACATTTCATGTTCCCGGAGCTAGCATACACGATGTAGAAACCTTCTTCATGTTTGACATGGAAGGAGACATCCAGTATCTGTGTGGGGGAGTCTAAAACATGAACACTTGCATCCGAAGGGACTGAACATGCTTCAACTTGGCGTTCTTACAGCCCAGACTCACTGTCCAGAAACCACTTGCAAATTTCCCAAAGCGCTTCAGTTCTTGCTCCAAGGCCTCATTGGGAATAAACATAGGGACCCCAGACACAGTGATCTGGGTGAAGGGCACTGCGAGGGCGGAAACCTGCATAAATTCATCATTTAAATGCAAGCCGCTCTCTGTAAGCTGATTGACAAACCCCTGCTCGTTCAAAAAAGATAACAACCACTTTATTCATACATGAAGCGTATGAAATGTTTCCATGTCCCACCTGTTCTCCTACAGCCAACAGCACCTGCTCGACGGTGGTGCTCGGCTGCGGCACCACCCTGACTCCATTCTTCAAAGACAGGGATAGCATCCCACTGGATGCCATCCCTGCCAAACTGAAAAACAACCCACTATCTGCCAAAAACGCAACAAACTACACAATCACAGAAATGATCATACAATAAACACAGTGAGAAAACAGAAAAGGCATTTAATGAAAAACGCACACACTCTCACTCAGACCCACCAAACTCATCACCATCAAACTCCCAGCATGCAGTGCGAGAGAGAGAGAGAGAGAGAAATAAGAAAGGGCGAGGGAGCACGAGAGGGACGAGAGAGGGCGAGGGAGAGACATGGAATGAAACACAAGGAGGGGAACGTGGGAACAGAAAGAAGACACAAGGACACACACAGAGACACACAGAGAGGGACACAGAGGACAAAGAAACAAGGGGACTAAACTGATCACAGGTAAACGCAGAAGTGTAATAAGAATGAACTTATAATCACCAAAACACAGAAAACTCTAAATGCTGGATCACATGACCCAGAACCACGACAATTTGAGTTGTCATAGCAACGTACAACAGTCAACAAAATGAAGTGTAGATATTAACAGATAAATATAGAAATATAAATATATAAAGTTACACGGATGCATAAATATAAAATACACATGTAGTGTTTCAGGGATATGATGGTGTAGATGTTAATCATTAACATGTTGCTAATCATTCAGTGTGCAGACTAACAGCCAGACAGGCGCTGGCTCCATGTTAAACTATGACAACATTATTGTTAATGCTCGTGGTGTTCATTCAGACTTTTGGTTGAAATCCTTGGGCTATGGGTACTTAATGCTAATGTTAATGGGTGAAATGTTCACGTTTACATGGAGACAAATGAGCACTACAGCCTTTAAACTACAGAGCTTGGATGAAACATGCCTTTTGTTCCTTTTATAATCAGGTTATTTGAATTACTTGATGAACAGTGATGGCAATAACAGCGTTACAAGTAATGGCGTTACTAACGGCGTTACTTTTTTCAGTAACGAGTAATCTAACTAATTACTATTCCTATCGTTATAACGCCGTTACCGTTACTAACAAGAAAATGCGGTCGCGTTACTATTTTTCAACAAACAGATGGTTGAAGCTGTGTTCTACCGCTTCTTATATTAGTTGCACGGAAGTAGCTGTAAGTAATCTGGGCGCTACAGCTTTAAGCAGCTGTGCGCGCTCCCGTAGACGGCAATCACTTTCTGCCCGACGATCACTTTTTGGCACAACACCTGGAGCTAAGGGGGCAAAACAATCACATGACTGCTGCTGTTTGACTGAGGAAGAATAAAGTAGTCATGACCACTTCAAGATGACAAAGCAACAAGGTGATATATACCAGTTTATAAATTGTGTTGATAGGCCACGTAAAACCAGAGTCATGATAAACAAGATATACGTGGCGTTTTTTCCAAGTTTATTGTCTAAGGACAGCGCTAGCAAGCACTCTCTGCTTATTACCCCCCCCCACGAAAAGGCTGCCCTTTCGTGTTGGTGGAAAAATGCACCATGTCGACCAATCAAAAATGATATGGCAACATGACATTTGGTTGTTTAGGAAGAGGGGGAAGTTTTAGGAGTGACAGCGAGAGAGCGAGAGAGAGAGAGAAAGAAAGACAGCAGAAAGAGAGAGAGAGCGAGTTTTGAGATGTGAGAGATTTGTGACGTTTAGCATGTTTGGAGTGTGTAGTTAATGTGTTGTCTTGTGGATAGTTTTGTGTTGTGTGTCAGAACAATGAGGCGACTGCTGTCTCCAGGTAGAAACAGCAGTGATACACCTGCTGCTGTCAGACTTGCAGGTATCAGGCTGTGATGTTCTCCTTTATAGTGGACAGAAATTTGTGAATCATCTGTAAACTTTGGACTAGAAAATAAAATATTTTGGATTTAATTTGAAACTTTATTGAACCTGTGAACAGAAGCCGTTTCTAGTTTCCTATTTGCACATTTTTGTTCAAACACCAGTATAACTTTATTTTGTATTACATAATATTGTGATTTATTGAGTAATGTTAAAAATATATTTGATTATTTTCTAATTTATATGTTTCCCAGCTCAAGTCTAAAGTGTCATTATTTGAATTTGCTGTGGGTCAAGATGACAGGTATTCACAGGTGGGCAGACCTGAGCAGGTGAGGTCCTGGAGCCTAGAACAGGAGGTCTGCCCACAGGAAGTGAAGATAGGAGCTACTGAAATAATCACTGACTACTAAACCAGTCGAAGAAAAAACAGGCAGATTAGTCGACCATCAAAAAATCGTTAGCTGCAGTCCCAGTAAAAGCTCAGACTCTCACTGAAGTTCTCACACTGTGTGTAAATTGAACGATAATCCTCAGTCACAGCTTTGAGCATCACAAAGTTAAAGCACATCACAGCAATGGTTTATGTTATGGCTCAGCTGGTTTGATTTTGTACGTGTGTTGTATGTTCAGAAATGCTGTGCTGAAAAAGCACAAGGAAAAGGTTTGATTACATTTCATGGAGCTGATCATTGTGTCCTCGTCTGTATTTTGACTCTTGGTTTTTTATACTGCAATGAAAACGTGTATAGTATGTAGACAAACTGCTGATTGCGGTAGACTGAATACTTTGATACCACATCATGAATATTTAGGCCCCTATGCTTTGAAACATATAGCACTGTTAATATTATTGTCTACATATTGTCTACAGCTGTCCAAGCAGCCACAGTATTATGGATGAGTGAAGACACACACAAACTTCACAGATGTTTCACTGCTCCACTCAGCACTTAACTCAGCACTATTCCTCTTTTATCCAGTTTTAAACAAGCATCCACATGGAGGAAAATGCCTGCTCCCACCTGCACGCTACACTGTCTCTTACTCCAGCGACATACCAATGACAGCTATTTCAGATTGGCTTGGTACACCCATCCCATAATAACAAAGGGCTGGAAACGTGAGAGATGTGTCCTGGCACATTTCTGAGAGAAAGCAGTTATCTTAGAGAGCTGAACTAAAGAGTTCCAGTTTGCTAGAGGCAAGTTTCAGTCACTCCCATTAATCATGACTAAAGTGCTCGACTACAACAGTGGAAAGAAAGAATGGAGAGTGTCTGTGTAAAAAACACGATGGTGTATGACGGAGCTGGGACACAAGTTTTCTCAATGAAAAGTGAAGCATTATTACCCTATAATGTTATCTAGGATTTATTTTTCTCAAACACCTAAATGGTTCCCTGGGTGGTGAGCAAACCCAGCAGAAAACCAATAATTCCTGCTGGGCTGTGGAGCTCAACTGGATTTACTGTCAAGCTCCTTCATCAGTTTAATAAACTCCCTCGCTCAGTCCTTCCAACCCAAATCCCCGTGGTCTTTGTACCTACAAGCCCACCAACATTAGTCATTAAGGTAACTAAAGGAACACTTTGTACCATTGTTGTCACTGATTGCATTTACTGGGGGAAGGGATAGCTCACTAGGTAGTGTGGTCGCTCCATGATCGGAAGGTCGGTGGTTCAAATCCACTGAACGGCTTCCCTCAGGTAGTCCTGAGCAATATACCGTCCCTTCACACTTCCCCCTGGGTGCCTGATTAGCAGCTGCCCACTGCTTCACTGAGTGAATGGGTCAAGTTCAGAGAGAATAATTTCCCCATGGGGATCAATAAAGCATGCGTTAGTATTATTAAGTGCATTTGTTTGTAGCTATTATTAAAAACTCTGGGTAATTAAGCAAGCCAGCTGAACTTAAATTTCTGCAGTGGCAGGTATACAACATATAAACACACTTACACACAAGTGGTGTGTGTGTGATACCTTGAAGCCACAGGTAAACTGACTTTCCTTAGTCCACAAGAAGTGGCAGGACGAACAAATAAGGTAGTTTGTGAAAAGTTAGATAATGAGACAGACAAATTTTATATGATACAATTTTATACAAGAGGCATCCTGTTTCTACGATAGCTGTGATGAATTAATCGACCACAGCATGTAATGTTTCCAGCTTCTTATATGATGAAAAACAGCTGTGCCAGTTTTCTTTCAAGCTGTTTTTTAATTGGTCCTCATAAAAAAGGGTACATAACATAACATAACATAACATAACATAACATGCATATATTCAGATTCAGAAAGTGTGACATCACCACACAGCTGTGGGGACCAGTTGCTATGGTGATTAGAGCCACTGAAAGGTGTGTAAGGTGTGTTACATTAATCCTCCAACCATACAACAAGGAGTGCAGCGGCCAAATGTCCAGGAGTGCTTGCTGATGGACCCATGCAGGTTGTTCAGCTGTAGCAGAGGCAGAGACAGCAGCTCTCTTCCATTATAAGGCCAACAGGTCAGCATCATTTACAGCCCCGGAGACATAGGTTTACTCTTTAGGAGCTTTTATTTTGTAAATCTTGCACTATGCAATGTTATATGTGGGTCATTTAAACATTTAATGACATTTTTGAGCAGTACACTCAGGGTCCCTCTGAGGTAATGCAGAAGACCATCACTGTTTAAAGAGTATAAGAATTATCTCTACGTCCCTTACCTTTAGCTGTCTACTCCAATTTTGTTCCTTTTTTCACTTGTTTATACAAAAATAACTTGAGCCACTAAGTAAACACAGAATAGCTCATTATATCCAGAAAAGCCACCGCCTTCTTTAATCTCAGGTAAGTCATGTTCTTTACTCTCACCATGTCTCTGTTGAAGGTTTATTTGAACAGTTGGGATTTTATTTTGAAATCCAAAAAACCACAACAGAGATGTGTTTCTTTTGTCCCTTCCTCCACCCCTCACCACAGTCCAGTCGTGATGGTCAGATGATCGCCTCTCCTTGATCCTGGTTCTGATGACGCTTTCTTCCTGTTAAAAGAGTTTTTCCCTCCCATGGTCGCCAAGTGCTTGCTCAGAGGTGCTCATCTCGAGTTTTCTCTCTATTATTGTACAGTCTCTAATGTTACAAGATTATGGACTTTGAGGTGACGTTTGTCAGTCGGTGCTGTGTAAGTCACAGGTGCTGTGTAAGAGAGAAACCATCGAAGGTGGTGGAGAACAATAAGGCTAAGGTCCTGTGGACCTCGATCTAATCAGAAAAGCAGCTGCTGGTCAGCCAACCGGATACAGTAGTGGTTGAAAAGGAGCAGGAGACCACAGCTGCACACAGCGATATCATCAATACAATAAAACAGAGAAATACCAGAAAGAACAGCTAGAGCACAAGTGCAAGGTAAAGTCGACAGTGGTCCCAGTTGCAAAGGGAACATTGGGAGCGTTAGGCTGAAACCCTGAAACTGGAAGAGTGGCTCCTCAGATTGCAGACACAGCATCAGAAGAGTGCAGTCCTACTGCATGGAGCCCTCAAACTCCCGTGCCTCTGGTAGAGGACCCGAGCTTTAGGAAAACGTATACCCCACAAAGGGTGAGAGGGACATTTCTGTTCTCATAGTAAACAACACAGCATCAGTTGTGTAAGCTGAGTACAGTAATGAGGGGAAAACCTACACAAAGAAGTCAAGCACCTACAGACACAGCCATGCAAATGTAGTCCTGACATGTTGGGCAGGATCTCCTCAATCCTACTGAGGCAGGTTTTGTAGTGGAAGCAGAGTCTGTGGACTAAGAGGATGAGCACCTGGGGTGAATGAGATTAATCCTAAATTCCTCACAGCTCTGATATTGTGGAGCTGTCATGGCTAACACAGCTCTGCGCCTGCTTTGAGGTGAGGTTTGAGGTAATGAACCAAACTGCATTTCCACCTTTGGCATGGAGGCAGCGGGCTTGTTATTAAGCCCAGGTTGCTTTGATCTGTATGATGATGATGACACATGTGACAAGACTCATCCTTATGAACTGTCCATCTGTTCCTGCAAAATGCTTCCCTGCTCGTCGGCTTTCTATTCCAACTCTCCTCCAATAATAAACCAGCTGTTTATTCTTACCATGGCAGGTATTATTGTTCAGTCTCACCCATTCATTTTTTTCCAAGTCTAAAAAGTAAAGAAGGAATTAATACCTTCGAGTCAGCTCTGAACATTCATGCTAAATAAAAATGGAAATGTCTGCTAATACTCATGCGGGAGACGCCCCTGAATCTGACCTTCACTGATCTACATTTTTATCTCCCTCTTTCCCCGAGTACGTGATTTCTGAGACTGAATAAATGCAGCATATATCAAGGTAAAATGTTTTTCCTTAGTTCTTGAAAAGCTGACCTTTTACAGTACGCAATTTCTCAGTGAGCAGCAACAGCAGGCAGTTTTTAGAAGTCAACAGCAGTTGCTCTCATCACAAGTCACCATTAATATGTAAAAGTTACAAAATTCGCTTCAAAGCATTCATTTTTAGCCCAGGAAAACACTTGTGCATTCATGTCTGCACTTGCCAGAAGGAAACGCATCTATAATCATTCTCTTGCAGAAAGAGAAGCACTTCAGTTATTCGATACAACTGCTGCAGCATCACTCAACCTGCATGGCCAGTACAGAAGTAAAGGAGAAAAGAGGGCCTCTACTTCCTGTTCCAAATGAAACAGCCATTGGTGTCCCGTTATTATTCTACCAGGGTTCAATTCCAGGCAGTGAAGACAAAGTTTTACTTGCTTCACACTTGAGAAACTGTATTAAACTAAACTACAGACAGACCAGTGTTACTTTCTTAAGGAATTGGGGAAAATATAACACATGGAAACAGCAGTGTTGTCTCACAATCAATGCATTACTCACTACTCAGCAGTGTATCAGTGGTCATTAAAATGAATTCAGAATTAAATGAATTTTACTAAGCCTGAAAATAAAGTGTGAAGAATTGGAGTGAGTGGAGTCATGGAGAAATTCAAAGAGAGCCACAGAGTAGAGAACAGCCTGACAGAGGTGACAGATTTCACTCTGGAAAGAAAACTACAGAGAGATGTGTGTAAAGAACAATAGCTGAGAAACTGTCGATCGACTTTGTCGAGAGTAGAACTGTAGTCTAAAAGAAAACAGTCACTAGAGCCCTGCACGTGAATGGACTGTGGGTTTGCAGACCAAGAACAATTCCACTGATGCAAAGAGGAGACACTTTCAAGGCAAGAACACCAGGAAACACAGCGGTGGCAGTACTGGATGATTATGGTGCGTCTGGGATCTCACAAAGGTGGAAAATAATTGGAGATTATGTATCGGAATTTCAGGAGCAGGACCACGCCTCCAAACACGCTCCCTCCGGCTGTCATCTATATAGGTCCCCCCAGTTCTGCAAGCTGGTCATTCTCGTTTACGTGCCCCACCCTCCCTCCCTCCTTGTTCTCCATTCTTTAACTTCTTCACTCCTATTTAGTACATAGGGATCTGCCAGGCCCGGGGGCCGTCGTCAGTCCCCTTCGAGGCCTTCCCCAAACCGCAGCTCAGTTCATGTCCAGGCATTCACCTTTACCTACTAAAACGCTGCCAAACCTAAAATGAGGACGTGGGCCCAGCTAGTGAAAGGATATGTAAGGATTTGGAAAGAAAACCTCAAGCAGTCATACCAAACTGTGTTCACTTTGTTCTTTTGGATGATGTTGCACTGGAAGACAACCTCCTGAAACCAAAGTGAACATTACTGACTTGGAAATACTTTAAAAAAATATTTTAAAATGCGGGGGGAGGAAGGCGGGTGGGGGTGTTATCCTACTCGTATCTATACATCTGTTTCTGTGACAGCAGTGACATTACAAATGCTACATAACAGCCTAATGCAGCCTAATGTGACTAATGTAGAAAAGAGTGTGATTATATGGATCTGTAATTTGTAACAACCTAGTTTGAAAGTTACAAATCAAACTGTCAGCTGTGCTCATGAACCCATGTAGTGCAGCGATATACAAATGCATTTGCAAAAACAGACATGCAGGCATTTTGCATGGCTGCTCTCTTTGTACCTGGTTTTCAGCCTTTTCCACTCCATTAGCTATTGACTCCTCTGATTGCATTATGCATTATACAAACTTTTCATAGACATGTCTTAGAGGTTTGTTACCATGACCTCATATCCCCACAGCCTCACCTCTCTCGTTAAACCCTGACACCTCACTGATCTCAGCCCATCGTGCAGTTTTATGCAGGGCCAAGAAGTCGCCACTGTTCAGTTTTCTGCATTGAGGTGCTAATCAATACTTTTTCTTTCCTGACTCCATTCTGGTCATCCTTACCCCAGGCCTTCCCTCCTATGCCCTCTGCTAATCCAAATCACAGACTTAGGCTCCAAAGTGTCTGCTGATGGCTGCTTTTGAGGCCAGGTCTGAGGGGACATGGCTAGCCAGGAATAGAGTTATAATTAGCATTTAGCTATTAGCAACAACCCTCATTTTGAACTTTGAAGGGAACGGGTAAAAGTGGCAGCAGATCTCATTGTTCCTCCTGTTTGTCCGACACTTTGATGCATCGTTGTATTGCAGCTGCAGTAAATCGTGACGGCCCAGTGTAATGACTGGAAAATGAAATGGAGGTCAAGGGTTGAGGCTGAACCTGAGAACATTAAGCAGCTGATCAATAGAGTGCTCAGATTTGCCAAGTTGCATTAAATAGCACATCTAATATAGGCTGTACTCATCGATACTGGGCCCATATCATTTACTCATGCTGTGGTGTTACACGCCACTCCACTCATTAACACGAAGGCGTTTTTGCCTCTGTTCTGTTCACTTCTGACCACGTTCATATGTTTCAAACAGGATGTTCATTTAAAAAAAAAAGGTCTGCTACATTATCGACCAGTTCAACTGATTAACAAGATGCAAAATAAAATATAAATATAAATACAATATGCCACAAACAGTCCAATTTAAAAAAGGCAGGATGCATTGTGTGGAATTTTTTTGCATTTTCTTTTTCCTCAGTTACAAACAAACAGTGAAACACCACCAGGAACATGGCTTTGTTTCCCTTCATACACTGATTTAGCTCTTACAACCAAATACAGCTAAACATCCAACTACAATGACTCCAAACTGGTCCCAGTTCACCAGGCCCACTGTGACTTTCCCTTTACCCTAACACTGGTAATCAGGACCAGCAGTCACATGAAGCTGGTCATCAGCTCGCTAAGCTGATGCAGGATTCACATGAAAGAGATCATTGTTGACATCATCTAACAAATCAGAATTATGGATAAGTGTACGATCAAAACAGCGGCTGATATTACAAAGGAAGATAAAACTGTGCTGCTTTGAGGCTGTGTGTGTGTGTGTGTGTGTGTGTGTGTGTGTGTGTGTGTGTGTGTGTGAGAGAGAGAGAGAGGAAACCTGTATGAATGTGTGTGTGCTGTAAATATTCTGTTTAGTAATACTGGAAAAAAGCTACTAAATACTAAGTTTAACCTGTTTGAAACTCGGAAGAAAAACTGGCAAAAATGTCGACTGTGTAAGTGAACAGTATCCAACATACAGGAAAACTGAACATTACATTAATGTCTTAGTTTGTATTCATGCTGCAGCAGCCTTTGTGCTATTTAAGAGTCTGAGCACAAGTAAAGGATAAAAAACATAATGCCAAAGCAGACTTATAACCAGATTATGTGCAAATTTGATAAAAGTAGGTGTCCTGTTTTAGAATGAAATGTTAATGCTCATAGAGCAATACAAGGTTCATAAATCTGTTATTGTCAGTCATCACAAAGAAACATGATCAAACATGAATAAAGTTACTCTGGCCCTGGTGCTAATAACCATTAAAATATAGCACTAAAAGTAATGAAAGTAAAAATATAAATACATGTAAAAAATCAAAAATAAATGACCTGTTAAATAATGATGGCTTAGTCAATATGCCCATTAAAAGGTGTGTCAGTTCAGCTATTCTACAGGTCCACCTGCTCCACTACTGCACATGCTCCAGCCTGAGGGCGGGGCAGAAAGAGTCCATGTTCAGGGTGGGTGGAGTCTCTCGTGATGCAGGTTGCTCTGTGGTGTAAATGTCTGAGAGGGGAGGTGAGCTACATCTGATGGTCCTCTGTGCAGAGTTTGGAGCTCAGCCACGCCCCCATAGCTTATTCAGGTAATACTAATGAGCCTTTTAGTGATGCTGAGGTTGTTTTCACTGCAGGTGAGGGTGTTGTTGAAGTGTAACTCATGGTATTTAAAGCTCACAACCATCTCCATGACCACACCATTGATGTGGGAGTGTGAAGTCCACAATCGTCTTCTTGGTTTTATTGATGTTAACGATGGGGTTGTCCTCCTTACAGCACAGTCCCAGCCTGTAGGCGATTCGTCCCCGTTGTCCCACCACTGCTGTGTAACCTGTAACTTAACTGTCATAGTGAGCTCTGCAGTCAGGGTGTTAAAAGATTATTGAACATATATGTGATCAGCTTCATGAAATGTATTCCTTAATGTATCATTAAGCACATGTCTACGTGACTTTTCACCTAGTAACTTGTGTGCAGCTACTAACCGCTTCCTGTCTTCAGAGAACATTTAGATATAGAGAAGTGAGTGCTCTGAGTGACATTGTTACCTTGACACACACACACACACACACACACACACACACACACACAGAATAAATAAAGAACACAGACAGAGATGGGACGCAGATCCTGCGTTTCATGGCTGCCCTTGCGAGTTAAAGAAAATTTGCAGTGTTTGTGTGTTTTCTAACTCAGGTGTCTCACCAGAACAAAAAACGGCAGGGTGATTTAAAGAAATCCCCTGTCACAGGGGTTAGCATGTGTCGAGCAGTGGGCTGAGGACAGCCAGTGCTGAGGATGATGGAGGAGGCTGTGATGTCATGGATATTAACAGATGTGTTAGTCAAGAAGACAAAGATCTAGTTCCACAGTAATGGGACCACTCCAAATCCTGCAGGATGATTGTGTTGAAGGCAAAAATCCAAGAGAGACTGATGTGACTAATGGTAACAAAATCCAAAAAGAAGCACCATAAAACGCTCTGTTCTCCAGATGTGTGAGGGTCGGCCGTTTGTCAGCTGTATGATGAAAATTATCCATTAGGAAAACTCACAAGGAAGCACACAAATTTGGACAACGCATGTATAACAAAGAGAAAAGAAAAATGTTCTATAGCAGTATACATGTACTTTATAGTTTGAAAACACAGGACAAAAGAAGCAGAAAGTAAACTGGAGATTTGGAGCTGCTGTGTGCTGCATTTGTTCTCCAGCGCTCTCTGTTTGATTTTTGGGTCTCGGTTTCCTGCAGTAACTTTTTTAAGTCCCTTTGCAGCCCCCAGTCTCCTTGCAGTGGTAGTACACGAGTCTTGGTGGGGCTTAAGTGCTGATTGTCTATATTTGGTGAGTTGCAGATAAAAGCATGTGTGAGGACAGTTTGGAGAAAACCTAATTTTTTGGCCAGACCTCATCATAGACTCTTGATTGCCATTTTTAGATGAGAGTGTTAAGAGAATATTGTATATGATCAGCTATATGAAATGTATCTCTTTATCTTATTATTAAGGACATGTCTAAGTGACTTTTCACCTAGTAACTTGTGTGCAGCTACTAACCGCTTCCTGTCTTCAGAGAACAGAGAAGTGAAGACTCAGCTCTATTAGAAGAACATGCAAATGTAGTGAAGGGGAAAAACCCGCGGCTCTAAATGATGTTGTTACCTTTGTACACACACACACACATACACACACACACACACTCACACAGAAAAGTATAAATAAAGGACGCAGACAGTCAATAGACGCAGATCCTGTGTACGTGACTGCCCCTCGCGAGGAAAAACTTCTGCAGTGTTTGTGTGTTTTCTAAACTCAGGAGTCTTGGCTAAAGAAAGAACGGCAGGGTGATTTAAAGAAATCCCCTGTCAGAGAGTACTTTAAAATAGAGCCAATGTTTCTACAAACTCTTATTCAGTTCCTACTTTGTGTTGTAGGAACAGGAACGATTGGCAGGATAGCTTCTGCTGTATTTGAGTTATTCCAAAACTACACTATTGTTCTAGAATAACTCTGAACAAAAACTATGTTCCAATTGCAAATGTATTAATTCATCTTCATTTTAAGACACAGTAAGGTGAAAATGAAACAGTGCCATATTCTCCATGAAATGTCAGATGAAAGAGATGTGTTCCAGGAGTTAAGAAATCACAGGTATATTTCACTGTTCCACTCTCCTGTGAAAACAGCTTTGTTTCTTTCATCCAAGTTTGTTATCTCTCAGATTTCTGAGCAGAAACTATATTTTGTACCTGAAGAAGCAGATTTTCCTCAGGTTCACAGAGTGTGGAGTAAATTCACATCATAACTGAATGATTGATGTGACAACTATCTGATATGATATAGAAATAATAAAAACACATCGACTGGCTGTGGGACTGGAGGACCCTTCATCAGATCAGATCAGACCTGGGCCTGAACATCTTTCAATAACCGTGAGCTTGTACCTCGTCTGTTCAGCTGGACTGCACAGAATCATGTCCTGCGATAACATGAAATAGCCACACTGAGATATGTGGAAATGGCAGTTTATTTCTGTATTTCTGTGGAAATGTAAACACCTTCATTGTTTTTCTTTTGTTCTTTTGCCCTTTATGTCCCGTAAAATCACAGATTTGATGCTTTCAGGAACCATTAGAAATTCTCAGTTGTGCCAGTGTCTCAGGAGTTACAGTAATTTGACCTAAAATGGGTTAAACTCATGTAGCAATTTAGAAAATCTCTGGCTCTGTTAAAAAAGAACCAGGCTAAGAAATCTGTCCTCATTTCTATGTAGCTATGGCTTTAGGTAGAGTCACAGTTAAGGAATCACCAAAACGATTACACTTCATCATGGCTGTCTGACAGCTGATGATAAGTAAATAAATAATAAATATCAACCTGGCGATCGTTCCAAATAAAATGTCATAAAGATTCATCCAACCTGCAGTCCTCATCTGTCCATATAATCTTTTATGGCAATTCCACACCATAGTGATGACCAGGTGCTGCTCCAACAGTACAAGTGCTGCAAACTTATTGATAACAGACAGATGCAGGAAGTTAAACATAAGACTATTTTACATACTTCATATCCTTTTAGTGTTATAATTATTTACAACCATGTCCCTGTGGGATTAATGACTGATGGCTGAGTGACTGACTGAAAGCACAGCACTGCTGTCAGTTCAGGTGCCAGTTCATAGAAATATGGGCGCATGAATTTAAACATGAAATGTTTGCATACACTTTAGTCTCTACTGAAACTACTTTATTTGGAGTGCATGTAGCATCTAAGACAGCTCATCAAAATGTCAAGATATAAATTTAAATGAGTTAAAAAGAGAAGTCTGAAGAGTGCTTTAGGCTTGTATTAACCACCTTCTGAGATCTTGCACAGATCAAAGAAACATGGAGAAACATGTCACTGCTGTTTATCTATTAGACCTCAGATCGTTTATAATTACACTAATCTCTTAAAGTTGTGCTTAACTTTCTAGAATTGTTAAGTGAAACACAAACTGGAAAAAGTCACACCAGACTAAGTGTCACCAGCAAGAGGTTTTTCATCAGGTCCCTGATAGTGTACCTGTGTGTAACGTGTGTGTAACCTGTGTGTAACGTGTGTGTAACGTGTGTGTAACCTGTGTGTAACCTGTGTGTAACGTGTGTGTAACGTGTGTGTAACCTGTGTGTAACGTGTGTGTAACGTGTGTGTAACCTGTGTGTAACGTGTGTGTAACCTGTGTGTAACGTGTGTGTAACGTGTGTGTAACCTGTGTGTAACATGTGTGTAACCTGTGTGTAACGTGTGTGTAACGTGTGTGGAACCTGTGTGGAACCTGTGTGTAACGTGTGTGTAACGTGTGTGTAACATGTGTGTAACGTGTGTGTAACATGTGTGTAACGTGTGTGTAACGTGTGTGTAACCTTTGTGGAACCTGTGTGTAACGTGTGTGTAACATGTGTGTAACGTGTGTGTAACGTGTGTGTAACCTGTGTGTAACGTGTGTGTAACCTGTGTGTAACGTGTGTGTAACCTGTGTGTAACGTGTGTGTAACATGTGTGTAACCTGTGTGTAACGTGTGTGTAAGGTGGGTGTAACCTGTGTGTAACCTTTGTGTACTGAGCTGCAGTCTTTAGTAGAAAAATATTTAGCAAATCAATAAATAAGCAATCATCCCAAAAAAAAGAACTTAGAGAAAAGCAAATTTTTTATTTTTATTAAGCTAATGCCCACTAAGCCACCACCTTTATTTGCTTATTAACCACTATTCAGACACTGTGGCAGTGCCACTTACAGCTGGACTTGGACTGAAGTTAATATAGAGAGTAAAATAAAATATTTCAAAGTTATTGTCTCTGATAATCGCTAATATTAGTAAAACTAGAGCCTTACCTTTTCCCTTCATTCAGCCAATACTAGCGATGTGTGGATCCATACTGAAATATCGATTCTTCCGATACCAGTCATTTATGTTCTAGAATTGATTCTCATATTAAAATATCGATATTTTAGTAATTTAGGGTAAATTTGTAGTTTATCATTAACAGGAACACAGAGGAAAGAAACTATATCATTCAGATTGTCTACATTGGAAGGAATTACTTCCTCTTCCGCCTTTCATAGTCATGTGAGAAATACGGCTGTATAAATGTGTCCAGCCCCTGGCGTGCGCACTCACAATAATGGCTGAGCATAAATTGACTCATGTGTGGACATATTTTACCTCCACAAACAGCCGAGACGTGGTTCGCAATACATGTGGCAAGAAAGTGAGGTGTTGTGGCAACACCACTAACCTTGTCAAACACCTCAGAGTAAATCATATCACAGAATATGATGAGCTTATGTTGAGGCGAACTGAAGAGGAGGAGAGGGACAGGTGCTGCTAGGGCGAGACAGACGTCTCTCACGGAGTCCTTTAGTGCTGCAGGCAGGCAACGTGTTCAAATAGCGCACAACTTCAGTTTTTTTTTTTTACTTCTATATGATAATTCTGCACTATTAAGTGATAAAAAACAAGTAATCTGATGTCCTGTAATCATTATGAATCTATAATTTGAGATACAATACAATAAATAAAATACGTTTTTGTACGAAGTATCGGTATCAGATCAGTATCGTCTATACCACCCTGAATTTTACTTGGTAGGAAGGTAGGAAATCAGTGGTATCGCACATCACTAGCCGGTACATGACGCTTAGTGTGAGGCAAGAATAGAGCAAGGTTTTTCCAGGTTTCCTGTTGTTGTCAGTCAGATATTCTCTGTCTGTATCCAGAGAGTTCCAGTGGTGAGTCTGGGAGTCTATTCCTCAGGTAACGGTTTAGTGAAGTGAAACATGGTCTGGTGTACATGTGGGAATATTTATTTGAGCTTTCACACAGACTTTGCATTTTTTACCCAGATTGCAGAGGTGAAGTGTGTTTTAGCGACGGTCATTCTCCACAGCCTCGTAATTTGTCAAAGAAATCAGCCTTCATGCAGGATGAATTCCCCTCTGAAGATCCACACTATGAAAGGTTTAAATTTACTCTGATATTAACTAGGCTTGCCTGAAGGATGTGAAGCGTGTTCTGCCTGTGCTGTTTCGACCTTTTTTCTTGCCTGTCTCTGAGTGTGCATCACGGGCACGCAGGCGTTCGTGTAATAGAACGTGACAACAAATTCAAATTATGAAGGGGAAAAAGCGCCTTCATTCGTCTAACAGTCGGTGAGTGGGTAAAGAATTTCTCTCCTCCCGCTGAGTGTGTATATGCGTGTATGAAAAATAGGTCATTATGAAAATCCACGTGAAACATTTTCCCTTTGAGTAGATTTATAATTTTGTGTCCCTTCTGTCAGCCATTATTGCCTCAAACAAAGACAAAGGAGGGATGCATAAGGATGAGGGAAGATTTTTTCTGTCAGTCTTAAAACACATTTCTCTGCTGTGTTCTGTCTGTACGTGCACTGAAAGTCTATCACTGCCTCGCTCATGTACTCACTGGCTTTGGCTTGGAGTAAATACACCAGACCTTTTTTCAAGTCCTTTTATGTGTCTCCCTTGATGGAGCGCATCAGCCGACTGGAACTCCAAATCCATCCCCATGTGAGAAAAATGATTAGAGAAAATGAACTTACAGAGCATTTCATCACTTTCATGCTCTCGGTCTACTTGGCAGAGTCAAAGCGAGCAGAGTACCTGGAGCTTCTCATGGTGCAGAGACACTGAACAAGCAGACACATGCAAATAGTGTTAAAGTGAGTAGAAGGTGTGGCTATTCAGGAAAATGATGCATAAACGCACAATATATTCATTAGCAATTAGAGTATTAGAGTACAAGTCTGTTGATCTGGTCAGTTCAGTAGCAGAGCGGGCGGTTAATCACTTTCAGGTGAAATAAGCAACAGGTGCCCTACAGGGGCAACCATGTGACGCCCCCCCAAACAGGAATGGTTTTACAGGTGGAGGACACTGACCCCCTCCCCCCATTTGGATCCTCCAGGGTGGACCATCAGTGCATGATGATGCCAGGCAGTTAGTCTAGGAGAGCTTGACAGGGCCGTCAAAGGTCTTTTCCCCATGCTGTCAGAATTTATTCTATCATCACTTTAGTCACTCATTTTCTTGCCTGCTTTCTTCACCCAGTCAGCCTTTGCCCTGTGCTGTACTCTTAGTGCCCCTTCATCATTCTGCCTTTTAGATTCATGACTGTGATTGTGTCCATGTCTCTTCAGTCCCCGTTACGATCACCATCTGGTGTAACTGCAGGAGAAGCTCCTGCATGCCAACATGGCTAAAACCACTCGTTCTTACTGCAACTTCTCACTGACAGCAATGTCCAATGTAGCACTGAGACTGGGAGACTTGTGTGATTGCACAAGCTTTAGATACCTGTCTGCTTTCAGTTTGTTTTTCTAATTTTTTCGGGACTCATTGTGTAATCAGGGGCTCCTTATTTTAGCAGCCAGCTGGGAGTAGAGCTGAACTGTAACTCTAACTCACATGTGTCAAAGTCAAGGCCCGCGGGCAACATCCGGCCCAGCGTACATTTATATCCGGCCATGCATAACAATACAGATGTACTATTATTGTTATGCATGGCCCGGCGATATGAGGAGCTAATAATATACAAACTACAGATCCCATAATGCAGCGCTGCAGCCTCCTTGCTGAACGCTAGGCTAACTGGGAACATTCCCGCATCAGTCAAGTCAAACTTCTGTTATTGCGAAGCTAGCTGCTCACAATGGTGGAAAGAAAAGTGGATTCTGAAAGCAGAGCCTTTCAGGGCCAGTGGGTGACTGAATATATGTTTACAGACATTGCTGGTAAACCCGTGTGTCTTATTAGTGGAGCTAATGTGGCTGTAATTAAGGAATTTAATTTAAGACGGCACTACGAGACAAAACGTCAGGATAAGCTGAAAACCTAAATGCAGAGCAGAAACTACAGAAAGTAGAAGAGCTAAAGAAGAATCTGACATTTCAGCAGACTTTTTTCACCAGAGCAAACTCACAAAGTGAAGCTGTTGTGAAAGCAAGTTTTATTGTAGCAGAGGAGCCAAATCAACCCGGTACCACTCTGAAGAGCTGCATGATGAAGCTGTGTGACGTCTTGTGTCCAGACAAAACGCAGATTTTGGCAAATGTGAGCCTGAGCAGAAATACAATTGCTGATCGGGTTTGTGAGATGGCCACTGATTTAAGAACACAGTTGTGTGAAAGAAGCAAAAACTTTATTGCATACTCTCTTGCTGTGGATGAAAGTACAGACATGATGAACATTGCACAGCTGGCCATCTTCATCCGTGGAGAGGAAATATTGAACATTAAATCGATGCACGGGACAACGACAGGAAAAGACATTTTTTAAAACATATGTCGAAGTGTAACCAACATGAAACTGCCCTGGGACAAACTTGTTGGATGGAGCGCCGGTGTTGTGGGACAAGCGGACTAGTCAGCAGGATGCGAGTAAAGATGCAGGAGGAGAACTGTACCGGTGAGTTAACAGCATATCACTGCATCATACACCAGGAAAGGCTGTGTGGTAAAGTCCTAAAAATGGAGCATGTAATGATCACCGTAACGCAAACCGTAAATTTTATCTGAGCTAAAAGTTTAAATCACCGTCAATTTCAGTCTTTTATGTGGGAAATAGATTCAGAGTTTGCCGACATTCCTCATCATACAGAGGTCCGTTGGCTGAGTTGGGATAAAAATTCTCAATCAAGTTTTTGAGCTCAGCAAGGAAATCTGTCAGTTCATGGACATGTATGATGCGGTGAAGGCATTTCAAGTGAAGCTGTCACAAATGCACCAGTGCAACCTGCCTCACTTTCTCTTTTGCCAAATAATTTTGAACCAAGTCAGCGGACTTTGCTGAACTG
Source organism: Oreochromis niloticus (assembly GCF_001858045.2). NCBI lineage: Eukaryota > Metazoa > Chordata > Actinopteri > Cichliformes > Cichlidae > Oreochromis > Oreochromis niloticus. The sequence goes on from NC_031966.2 coordinate 876,275, forward strand.
CACCTGTGCAGATTCAGATGGAGCTGCAGTGTAATGATACACTCAAGGCAAAGTACGACACTGAATGGCCCGCACAGTTTATTAGTTCCATTCCTGAAGCAATGCCCCAGCTCCGCCTACATGCGTCTCCAACCTTGTGTTTGCTTTCATTTATTTTTTCTGGGGTTTTTGGCAGCATGTTCATATTTCTAACTTGCATAATTTTGACAGGATATATTTTTTATGAAGAGCAAAATATTTAAAGTTAAAGTTTATTTTTTACGTTTATTTAAACTTGAATAATATTTCTGTCTGTTTTTATTCATATTTATGTTTAAAAAATATTGTTGTAGTGTGTTCAATAAATATTTATCTTGTTTGGCCCGCAACCTAAAGTGTGCCTTGAGTTTTGGCCCCCTGTGCAATTGAGTTTGACACCCCTGCTCTAACTCTAACTCATAACTAAATTATGAAAATGATTCATTAAACATGTTTGTCGAAGCAAAACAAAACAGGAGCACTAGAAGGCCATAAAACAAAACATGAGTCCAAAACCAAAAGAAAAGAAACACACCAGAGCACAGGAAAACAAAGTCCAAAACAGAACAGTTCAGGGGGCCGGCCCGGAGGCCGACAGCACAGGAGCTCGGACCGTTCAGGGGGCCGGCCGTGCGGAAGGCAACGGCGGCGACGAGGAAACAGTTCAGGGGGCCGCCCACGATGACGGTGGCGACTCAGGCGAAGGGAGTCCGGGGGCCGCCCACGATGGCGGTGGCGCCTGGCCAGTGGCCTGGAAAGTGGCCGGTTAGCTGCAGACCCAGACGACGCTGGACCAGGCGACGCTGAAGGCGAAGACACGGAGGCTGGACCAGGCGGCGTGGATGAATACTTGGAGGCTGCTGCAGGCGGCGTGGATGACGAGGGCGCTGCAGGCGGCGTGGATGATGAGGGCGCTGCAGGCGGCGTGGATGACGAGGGCGCTGCAGGCAGCGTGGATGACGAGGGCGCTGCAGGTGGCGTGGATGATGAGGGCGCTGCAGGCGGCAGCGTGGAAGACGGAGATGGAGGCGCTGCAGGCTGGACGGATCCCTTGGACCCTCCAGCAACTACTGGAGACGAAGGCCAGACGGGCCCCTTGGACCCTCCAGCGGAGACAGGTGACAAAGGCCGGAGCGGTCCCTCGGACCCTCCAGCGGAGACAAGAGACGAAGGCCGGAGCGGTCCCTCGAACCCTCCAGCTGAGACACGAGACGAAGGCAGGAGCGGTCCCACGGACCCTCCAGCGGAGACACGAGATGAGGACCGGAGCGGTCCCACGGACCCTCCAGCAGAAGCCATCACTAAGCCAGCAGTCATGGAGTCCACTAGCTGACACAAAGGCGACTGGCAATGCACTGAGCACTGGCTCTGTGTCAGGGTTTCTGGGTCGTTGACCTAGTATTTTTAGTTCATGTTCACTGTTTATCTTCTGCCTGTTTCACTTCCTGTTTTATTGTGTTAGCCTTGGTCTGTGTGCATTATGTTCAGTCCTCTTCCCATGTACCATTAGCTCATTATGTTCAGCTGTGTACTCATTGGTTTCTAATCACTCATCACCCAGCCTGTGTATTTATGTTCCTCAGTTCAACCAGTCCAGTGTCGTGTCATTGATGTTCGTGTGATGTTGTCCTTTCCGTGTGTTCCCTCAGTTCAGTCAGCCATTCAGTTATCCAGCCAGTCAGTGTCAGTTCTCCATCTGTTCATCCATTCCTTATAATAAACCTTCAGCAGTCTTCACCTACCTGCGAGTCCTGCGTTTGGGTTCCTTCTTCCTTGCCTCCACACAAAACCTGACAGAATGACACGACCCGTGCCACGAAGACACGATTGGAACCCAGCGGACTCTGACCTCTATGAGCGGCAGGAGGCAGCGCTTTCCCGTTGGGCAGAGGAGCTCAGGGGAAAACAGCGGCTCTTCGTGGAGAGAGAGCACGTCTTCGAGGGGACTCGCCTGGCTCTGGGCGGGCCTCGGAGACGCTGCATTCCCCCACCTGCTGCCTCACCTGCACCGGAGCATTTGCCACAGACAGTGGGCGCTTCACGCCGTGCTTCAGCCGCTCCCTCTCTCGCCGCTCCGCTCCTCGCTAACACACCTGCCACACATTCGCCGGACCTCCAACCTCGCCACGGCACAGCAGCTACGCCTCCCACCTCGGCTCAACGGAGGCTACCGCGCCAGAGGCTCATCTGTTTACCCCGGCCGCTTCCTCTTCCCGGAGAAAGCGGCGCACACGCCGCCATAATATGGACCATTTTGATCAACTCCCGGCGGTGAGTTCCAGTGACTGTTTTCCACACCCTTCATCTAATTATTCACCTAAAACGCACAATGGACTCACTACTGATTCATGGGGAGTTTCCCTCCTAGAGGACAATGTGGCCTGGGAAGAACTTTTCTGCTCTGCTCCCTCTGAGCTGGGATTCATTAAGGCCCATACCCGCGCTTCAACACCCCCGAAGACTGTTCATCTAAAGACTGTAAATGGTGATGGCAGAAAGGCCAGAGCAACCTCTGATAAATCTGTTACCATCCCTGTGTATGCAAACCCTAAGCCTGGTCACTCTAGCACTGTTTTATCTGAGTCTGCTCCTTCGTCCACCTGTCAACCTGTTCCGGTTTCATCAGCTCAGGCCACTGTTAAAAATACCCAGTCACCTAAACCTGACAGTATCACTCTCCCAGTCAGTATTTCCACTTCCATCAGTCAGCCTACACCCACACCTGTGCCAGCTCCCAGGACGAGGGCAGCTGTGACCCAGTATACCTCCACACCCGCTCCTGTTTCTCGGGTGGGGGTGACTGGTGTCCAGCCACCCCCTGTGCCTGTCCCAGCGCCTAGGCTGAGGGCAGCCAGAATCCAACCCGACCATCCCAGAGGCCCAGCCGAGGCTCTCCAGCCAGTGCCCTCATGCTCTGGAGGCTCGGAAGAGCTAGCCTGCTTACCCATCAGTCCACCACTTCATCCACCTCCTGATCCAGCCTTTCACGCCCTCGCACTATCCCTGGTTAGGCTAGCTGAGGTGTCCCCTGCTCAGGGACCAGCTTTACTGGCCCAGGCTGTAGCTTTATCCCCTTCAGTAATTCAGTCTTTAGCTCAGCCATTAGCCACACCAACTCCAGCACAGCCGGTAGCCTCACCAACCTCTCTTCATCCAGTAGCCTCTCCAGCCCAGTCAGTTCCCTCACCTGCTGTTCAGCCTCCAGCCCAGTCAGTTCCCTCGTCTGCTGTTCAGCTTCCACTCCAGTCAGTTTACTCGCCTGCTGTTCAGCTTCCACTCCAGTCAGTTCACTTGCCTGCTGTTCAGCTTCCACTCCAGTCAGTTCACTCGCCTGCTGTTCAGCTTCCACTCCAGTCAGTTCACTCGTCTGCTGTTCAGCTTCCACTCCAGTCAGTTAATTCGCTTGCCGTTCAGCCTCCAGCCCAGTCTCCTGTATCTCACTCACCTGCTCTCCAGCCTGCTCCAGTCCAGTCAGTCCAGCCTGCTCCAGTCCAGTCAGTCCAGCCTGCTCCAGTCCAGTCTGTAGTCCAGTTGCCTCCTGTCCAGTCTGTAGTCCAGTCTCCTCCTGTCCTCCAGTCCTCTATAGCTCAGTCTCCTGTCCTCCAGTCTCGTCCTCTCCAGTCTTTTCCTGTTCCCCAGTCGCCCGTCCTCCAGCCTGTCCAGTCTGTCGCCCAGCCTTCTGTCGCCCAGCCTTCTGTAGTCCAGTCACTCATTCACCATCCATTCCAGTTCCCGGACCTGCAGCCACAGCATCCAGAGCCAGCTGTGAGCGCCCCAGCTCCTCAGCCAGGGGTTTCCGCACCCGCTGGCCCGGCCGCTCCTCAGCCAGGGGCCTCCGCGCCCGCTGGCCCGACCTTCTCGGTGGCCGCCGCCATCTTCCTCGCGGCTGCCCACCGGACCTGCTCGGTGGCCGCCGCCGTATTCCTCGCGGCCGCCCACCAGATCATCTCCAGCGTCACAGCCGGCCACGTGGCCGCCCACCAGAACTGTCTCGTCTCGGCCACCGGCCATGTGGCCGCCCACCAGAACTGTCTCGTCTCGGCCACCGGCCACGTGGCCGCCCACCTGAACTGACTCGTCTCGGCCACCGGCCACGTGGCCGTCCACCTGAACTGTCTTTGTTTTGGGCTCCGTCCCTCCGTCCTGGGCCCCCTCCGCCCGCCCTGTTCTGGTTTTTCTTTCTTTTGGCCGTCGGGTGCCGGCCTTTGAAGGGGGGGGGGGGTACTGTCAGGGTTTCTGGGTCGTTGACCCAGTATTTTCAGTTCACGTTCACTGTTTATCTTCTGCCTGTTTCACTTCCTGTTTTATTGTGTTAGCCTTGGTCTGTGTGCATTATGTTCTGTCCTCTTCCCATGTACCATTAGCTCATTATGTTCAGCTGTGTACTCATTGGTTTCTAATCACTCATCACCCAGCCTGTGTATTTATGTTCCTCAGTTCAACCAGTCCAGTGTCGTGTCATTGATGTTCGTGTGATGTTGTCCTTTCCGTGTGTTCCCTCAGTTCAGTCAGCCATTCAGTTGTCCAGCCAGTCAGTGTCAGTTCTCCATCTGTTCATCCATTCCTTATAATAAACCTTCACCAGTCTTCACCTACCTGCGAGTCCTGCGTTTGGGTTCCTTCTTCCTCGCCTCCACACAAAACCTGACACTCTGCCCAGGCAACGCTGACATGGTGCAGTTCTCAGGGGGCTGCTTAAAATTCAGGGGTCCAGAATCAGCTGGGGACTGAGACCTAGCCTCTGGGGAAGCCCTGGAGTGGCAAACTGTGCCAATCGCGGCGAAACCTTGAAACGCACCCTGAGTAAAAATAAGACTTTCTCCCTGCATGGAGTGAACGAGTGAACCTGGTAATACTGGAGCCTGAACTACGAGTAACGGTGACACAGGAGGCACAGGAGCCTGGACTACAGGTGACACAGGAGGCGCAGGGACCTGAGCTACAGGTGACACTGGAGGCGCATGGACCTGAGCTACAGGTGACACTGGAGGCGCAGGGACCTGAGCTACAGGTGACACTGGAGGCGCAGGAGACTGAACTGAAAGCGACACTGGAGGCGCCGGAGACAGAACAGAAAGCGACACTGAAGGAACAGGAGACTGAACTGAAAGCGACACTGGAGGCACTGGAGACTGAGTGGAGAGCGAGTGAGCAGCTGACACTGGAGACTGAGTGGAGAGCGAGTGAGCAGCTGACACTGGAGCCTGAGTGGAGAGCGAGTGAGCAGCTGACTGAGCCGAGAGTGGCTGCTGAGCAGCTAACTGAACTGAAGGTAGCTGAGCAGGCGCTAAGCAGTTCGTACTGCTATCCGCTGCACAAAACACAGCCCCTGAATGAACAGTCACATAGTCCGAAAAAGAGTCCTCACTCACCACAGCCGGCGAATTAGAAGTCCGAATGTCCGGCTGTGGGGTGGCGCGCCGGCGGCGCGATCGACGTTTCCTCCCCACAGACGGCTCCGACAGGCCGGGCAAGATCACATCCGGCGAGTCAGGGCAGCGAGGCAGGAGTGGCAGAGAGCAGGTGAGGTGTGTGCTGGAGGAAGGCCTGTGTGATCGGAGAGAGTGAGCCAAACAGCCACGGAAGACCAGAGAAGAGCCGCTGTAGGCGTGTTTCCACAGCGCGACGAAGCTCCTCTGGGGGATGTTCCAGCCACAGGCTGAGAAGATTCTCAACGGTGAAAATGATGTCATCCCTTAGCTCCTCCGAAGGGCTGCAAGCTGCTGGGTCCATGCTGGCTGGTTCGTTCTGTCACGTCCGGTGTGGCAGACGTGTGGAATACATTAGGACCCAAAATGCAGCAGCTCAGGTGCAGGTGAGTATTTATTAAACAAAAGAAAATACAAACAACAATGGCACTGGGAACATGAAACTGGAACCTAAACTGGGTAAAACTAACAAAACAAACCAGAAACGAAGATGCAGGGAGGTCCGGGGAAATACACACAGAGAGACGGAGAGACGCAGGGAGACCGAGGGGAAACAACACAGACGCAATGCTTGTACAGCATTCATTAAGCAAAGTGCAAACCTTCAAGTCCAAGAAGGTAGCTGACAACAAAGTCCAGTCGTATCATATGTTAAAAACTGTTTACTGTGCCTTATATGGCATCATTCTTTTAACACAACCTAAGTAAGCTAAGGCAAGCTGGGGCTTTCACCACACTAAAGACCAAGCAGAAGGACAAGAAACAGCTGAGGAAAACAAGTGACATTAATCAGCAAGAATCAGATGGGGGCGGGGGGGTGTAAACCTATGCACAAGGGCCAAAGGACTATCAAAATAAAAGAGGAAGTGATATAAGAAAAGGAAAGGTAACACAGAGACAGGGAGAGAAACTGAAACAAAACATAAACTATTAACAAAACCCTGACAGCAAAGCTCAGACTGAGAAGGTCTTGGACGATAACATAATGAACCTGACCAGGAGACATCAGAAATACCAGAAACAAACAGAGAATAGTAAATATAAGAACCTGAAAATCCACTCTCCAGACACTGACTCAAAGCTGTCTTTGATTTGTAAAATGTTTGCTTTTACACGATCAGTCAAACAGCTTAATCATGAAAACCTACAGCTGATATTCACCTACATGTGGCCACTTAGCAGGATTATTATTTCCCAGTGTGGGAAAGATTCACTGGTTAGGCTGAACTTGTTGCTGATTCCTATGCTATCCTGGCAAAGCTGGGCATCACAGGAGCAGCTCTGTGTGACAGGATGAGGCCAGTGTCATCACAGCTTCTTCAGATGGATGAGTAAAATTCTTCCATGGCACCAAGCGGGAATCATCTCTGGTCTATCATCAGATAGAAAAGTACAAAGAAATAAAGCAGTGATGCGGTCAGGGAAGAACATTGGATGGACAGTAACGAAAAAAGGGGATGATTTCCATTGAACGATTGTATCTGCACATGGGTTTAGGTTAGTGTGACTCAAATTCACTCTCTTCCTTCTCCATGAACTGCAGTTTGTCTCGAGTCAGTAGGTAATGGGGCACCATTTGAACTTTGAATGTTACTGACCATTAAAGGTGAATCCTGGTTCATTTCCACCAGTGATAATTTGGATTTAGTTTTAGTTGTAGTCTTTGACTAAAATGTCTTTTTGTTAAAGTCATATTTCAGTTCTAATGTCTTTTAGTTTGAGTCCAGTTTTAGTTAACTAAATATCATCAGACTAACTCGAAAGTTCATTCAGCTGACCTCGAATGCAGAACGTGTCCATGTGTTTACGCTTGTCTTCCTTCCAAGAGTTGACGTTGTGTCGGAGCATGGCAGCTCCCCCCTCCCATCCTGTTTGTCCTTTTTTTTCTTTTCTTTTCTTTTGCCTGTCCCGTTTGGCTCTTTTGCCATCAGAATTATTGTCTAAAGGCGAAGAAAGATGCCCAACGGATTTACTTTACCAAATGGACCATCCCAGCCTTGCCTTTCACCTTTTATTGTTTATTTTATTTTCACTTGCTGAATACGGGACAGACTTGACTGGGAGAAAGAAAGAGGGAAAGAAAAACAGCTGAGAAGAGGGATGGGGAAAAAGGGCAAAAACCAAAAACCAACAGAATAAGCAGACAAAAAATACATATGTCGATCACCTGGATCACCTGTTGAGAAAGAAAAAAGAAAACAAGCAGAAGAAAACGAGAGTAATAGAATAAACAACATCACGATGATATATGGGAATATAACACTAAATACTAAATATTAAACATTATTGTGCAGCACTAGCCGGGGGGGTTGCAGTGACGTGCCCGTGAGCTCCGCCGGCAGCCAGCTGTGCCAGAGTGACCGAGCCCCAGGCTGAGAGGCCGAGGGCACCCCAACCCCGAAGTGGCCCGAGCGAGCCCCAGGCTCCAGGCCCCGATAAGCAGCCACCAAGGAGTGAGCCGATGTGTACCTGGAAGCCCATCCCCGGACACAAAGAACCACCAACGCACCGATGTCTGAGGGCGTCCGCCACCGGCAGGGGAAGTGGTGGGGGGAGATAGGCCTCCAAACCTTGGAGGGCCTGAGATGTCCCCAGAGTGGTGGCGTCTGATACCCAACCTGACATATAGACACAGACATACAGGCACACACAGATACAAACATCCATTCCCACCCTCATGCTCTCATATGCAATTACTCAACACTCACCCAACATGGAGACAGACATAAATAGACACTGTACACACAATCACACTCCCCAAGCGTACTCTACGCCCCAGGTCTAGGTCCCCTTGCCCCTAGAGGGGGAAACTGCACCCAGACCCAGGTGGTGTTACCCTTTTCCCTGCGGTGGGGAGAAGCAGACCGCCCCGACTCCGCAGCAGCAGGGAGGCCCCACATTCCAGACCCCAGTCGGACGGCCAACTCCTCCTCCCAGCCCCCCCCCGCTCCAGCAGGCCGCAGAGAACAGGGATGTGAGAAGACTCCAAACCTCCCTCCACCCGCTCATATGTAGTGTTGATGTATGTGTGTTCTAAGGTGCATTTAAAACCCAGGAGGGCATGGAGCTACCTGCCAGAGAGCAGCAGGTAAGCGCATAGCCCCTCCTTATAGCCCTCAATGTCTACGTGTATTTAAAATTGAGAGGTGGGCAACGACGCCAGGGGTGAGGTGTACACCCTGATGGTAATTTGGAGTCCGTGTAGCGTGCCCACCCCCAAGGTCCTATATGTATGTATAATGAGAGTGTGAGTAATGTGAATGTCTAAGTTGTGAGATAAAATTGAGGCACAGGCAGCCAGAAGGGGACAGAGGGGGGGAATGCCTCCTCTGTACCCTGGTGACACACCTTTACCCCAAGGCCCTGCATGTGTGGGTGATTGTGGTGGAGCGGGAAGAGGGAGGCAGCTGGAGATGGGGAGGGAAGGAAGCGAGGGGCAAGTGACCCCTCCCTGGGGCCAGCTCCCCCGCTGACCCCAGTAGGCACCCCCATACTCTGGAACCCGCCAGGGAAAGGGGGCCCAGGCCCATCCGGACCGGGGCCCAGTGCAGCAGCGCCACCCGCCCCCATAGAGCCCGGGACAGCCCACCCGACCCCACCACAGAGAAAACTGCACCCACCCCATCATCCACTCATCTTCCAGACTACACAAGACAATAGACGCCCAGGCTGAGTTCTTCCTCCACCTCTCCTGTATCTCCCCCTCCTGCAGAGTGAGTTCCTGAAGAGAGGAAAGCTCCTGCAAGATGTGACAACCTCCCCCACCAGTTGAAGAGCCCCCCAGGTGGCTCGATACACTGGCGGCACCCTGCGCCAGGGCTGGGCCCCCATACACCCACCCGCCCACAACCCCGGCAACACACCAACCAGGACCCAAGCCCCCGAGGCCCAGCCAGGGCCCCAGCCCAGAGACGGAGCGCCCCAGAACCTCACGCCCATCCCGGACCCACTCAGGGGCAGCCAGGCTACCAGGTCAGTAACCCACGTCCGTCAGCACAGACCCTCCCCTAGCCCCGCTGCACGCAGCCACGAGGAAACCGTCACCTAAGAGCCAACAGAGCCCCTAATAGGCCATGATCGCTACCCCGGGTTGAGCCCCCCAAGGAAGATGCTCCTGGGGAACCCCCCGACACCCTAAGCCTTTCCCTACCCCCACACCAATCACAACAGTGAAGGTGGGACCAAACTATGACCCCCCCACCCCCACTAGGTGATGGAGCTGATCAAAGGAGCCCAGAGCAATTGATCTGATGTGGTGGCAGAGGCTGTATCAAGACTAATGTAATCTAATAGATAATTTCTATATTGGTTAGAATTAAGATTATTTTTATTTTTCCAGTTCATGAGGACTGTGTTACGGGTTATAATCCCACAACTGTTTTCTTGGCTATGCATAGGGCAGTGAAAACCATATGGGCTATATTCTTTTCTGTAGTGACATTATCTAAGCTGCCCAACAAACACACTAAAGGGGAAGTTGGAATGTTACATTTCAGACACTTTGATAAGTCTTCACATATCTCGCGCCAAAACTTCTGAACTGGTGGACAGAACCAAAGAGCGTGGATATCCCATCCTGTTTGTCAGTGGCAAATAAAACTGTGCACATCTGACTTTGCTGAGATTACTTCAGATTGGATCACTTCCAAACTCATCCCGCCTCTCTATAAACTTAATTCATTCTGATTGGATCTCGTCACTCCAGAACATCTTCATGTCATTTTTACTTGTCAATAAAGGGGTCAATACGTGTCATCAGAGTTTTTGTCCTTGTGCATTTGTTTTTATTGAGTTATTGTCTTTTTTTTTGTGATGAAAACTATGATGAAAACGTTTTGTCATTAACACTGATTACACACACATATCTCTACTTTCTTATTAGGCTTGTTAGATTTAATGCATTTGACACATCACTGCATCACTCTATCAGTGCTGTAGGAAGAAACTTCTGTAGAAAGAAAATGCTGTATTGATCCTTTGCAAAGGTTTCTGTCCGGACATCTAAGAAAATCAGTTTGATGTTTACACCCACTTTATTTTTCTACAGCACAATGCTACACAAAACAGGCAAAAAACACAGAATTATGATTGTGATGAGCTGAAAACAAGACATTTCAAACTAATTAAAAGTCAGCACACTAAAAAATGTTGTTGTTTTATTCTAATATCACTAACAGCTGACTGTGGTGAGGACATTTCTGCACTGGGACTCAGTGAACTCCTATGAGTGGCCCATTCTTTTACAAATGTTTTTAGAAGCAGACTGCATGCCCGGGTACGGATGGAAATCAGTAAGAATTTAGCAATTTTGATTCCATTATCGATATCACTTACTGATTTGATTCGTCATTGGGTGTTCGCAGGCTCCATTTTAAGAGTCCACCATCTCTAAGTCCAATTTTCATTCATGCAAATTAATTACATGCTGTGGGTCAAATGTTCGTACATGTTTGTTGATTACTTAATTACTCCCAGGACAAAGTAGTGCGTTATACTACCCGTTACATTATTTTCATGTTACTCTGTAAAACAGCTGAAACACACTTTCTCATAATCACCATTTAACAATCATCTGAAGCTACAGCCCCACACACCAACACAAATCCCTAATGTGGACACACATGTCTAAGATCATTGTCTTAGTAGAACACAAAGCTGACAACACAAAGCAAAGATGAAAACCAGCGCAAAAAGCCATCGCCACAGTGATTCTACTTTAAGAACCTGAACAGGTAGAATGGGAGGCTGCAGCCTGACTGCTCATCTGTTGGTTACCTGCTGAAGTCCAGGGTCCATCCCAACTGCTGGGGTCAGCATTCACTCTGGGTTCTTGGCTAGCTTAGCATTAGCATGCTGTCTGTGCAGACCCAAAGTTGTGTTAGCAGCATAATGTAGTTGTTTCTGTCCTTGATATAGTTTCCACTTTACCATTAATCTCGTACTTTTGTGCAATAAAAATAAATGTCCATATCCAGGCTCTAGACTGTCTTGTCCCTCTGACACGTACACTGAAATCAGCTGACTGTAGTGCGAGTGGAAGAACTGATTAGTGGGCTGCTACCATAATTCAGATTAGCAGGCAGACTAACGATTCCAACGAATTGGACTGGGAACCAGTTTTTGATTTACATCCCTATGCCTGGGTGCTTGATTTTATTTCACTTGAACCAGATGCTATACAATCCCCAAGTCCAATTAAGTACAACTGGTGGCTCCTCGTAGTGCTTCTAAAGCTGAACTGAATCTCAAAGTCTTGTTCTTTTCAGTCTCCACCTAAGGGAGAGGATTATGGGTGAATTACTCCAGCTGAAAGATATTAAGATATGTTTCCATGGCTTCTCTTTAGGAATTAGGTTGTACGATCAACTACTGGGAAGCAAATCAATAGATCAGTGATGGGGCTGATGTGGAGGCAAAGAGACTGTTTTGTTTTACTGAACACCTCTCCCAACCTGGGACCATTGTGAGGTCTGGTCGAGGGGTTTTAGGGAGAGTGGGATCCATCAGAGACTCTTGTCAAGGTTCAGACACAGGACATGATTGACAGTTGTGCAATGTTGGATTTGCAAAGTATGCAGACAAGTAAGTAACCAAAACTCTTTGAAGACATGTGTTCACAGGTTCATAAGCAGGCACTGGACACTGAATGGTTATAAGACAAAAAGGGTACTTGGGGAAAAAAGCTTCAAAGTCTCTGAGCTGGGTTCTCTGCAGCTTGAGGTCAGTAAAGAGCATTAACGTTCTCATCATCCTCCTTTTTCCTTTGCTGTGACTGTGCTTGGCTTCTGTGAGCAAACAGGTGAGCGTGTGCAGGGCATGGAAGTTTATGGACACATTCCTAGATAGCTTAAACTGTCCGTGGTGTTGACAGTCTGGCCCTTCGTGTTGATACGTAGATTCTGCCAGATGAAGGCTGATACAGTACTTATGTTTGATGTTAATGGTGAGACTGAAGCTGTCATCTGATTTGGAGAATTTGTCAATGCTGGACTGAAGCTCACAGTTGTAAGTGTCAGTAAAAGTGTGGTGCTGCATGGACAGAAACATTAAGATCTGGAGGGAGGACAATTATGGAGAAGGGATCCAAGAGCTGTCCTTTGTCCTGAACCCGAGCTACCATACTATCCTGAAACAAGTATACTCACCCAGGATCTGCCACAGTCCATCATGACTCCCTGTAACAAACAGATTGACAAAGGTATGTAGGACTCTGTTCATTTCACTTTTCTTCTATCTGACAGAAAAGGTCATGTCCAATGTTTCTTGTTTTACTTTCAGCAGTTCATGTTCAGGACATCCATCCATCCTCTTCACAGGGTCGCAGGAGGCTGAGGGTTCACCCTAGCAACACAGGGCTAACCAACATGTTCTAACTCCCAACTCGTCAAATGTGTGACGCATGGTCAGGTTCCCTCTGCTTCACTTATCGACGCGCAGGGTACCCCCCTCACGTTGAGAATTGACGTGCAGGGTCCTCTTATTGAATACTATAGAGCTCCCTAAACGTTGTTTATTGACGACAATAGATTTCCGCGGAAGAGCCTGTTGTCCGTATATTTATACATTTCCAAAATCACATTGTAGTGACGTAGACTAAGAAGCTTCTTCAGTTCAGTTCTGGAACTGAACTGAAGAAGCTTCTCGGATGAGAGGTGAAACGTCTTCAAGCAACTCAAGAAGTCCAGACGCTTTTCTTTCCAAGCTCCTTAGTCTACGATGACCTGGATGACTGAGAACCTTCACAGACATATTGTAGTTACGTATACTGAACACAATATATTATATAATGTAAACAACTTTACCCCATTCATGGAATGGCGGAGGCCGGTTGTGGAAAAGACACTGGATTGAACTGCTAGCTTTCTACAGCTTTCTACAGTCGCTGCTTATCAACGGGCAATGACTTTTGTAACTTTTGTAACTTCTAAAACGGCAAACAGGACTTTGGTTAAGAAGAGGACAACCAACATCCTACTAGTTCTATCGATCGAAGTGTTTCGGGCTGCGCTCCCTAACCGGGAGATAGCTAGCAAGTTGTACGAATTAACTACCAGCAACTGCTAGCTCGCCAGTTAAATAAAAAAGGACCCCTGGACTGGAAAGGCTGGTTACCCAGTATGCCACCCAAGAAAGGCCCAACACCAGAGGAGGTCGAGGACATAAAAACCTCCCTCGGAGCGCTGTGTGGAGATGTGGCCGCAGTCAGGGCGCAGCAGGAGCTGCTTCTGGGGCTTCTGGAGGAGGTAAAACAGCTACGCCTCCAAAATGCCCAGAAGGATAGACGAATCATGGATCTCGAGCGGCGGGTGGATGAGCTGGAGCAGTACACCCGTACGAACGACGTGGTCATCAGCGGTATTAAAATCAAGCCGCGCTCGTATGCGCGCGCGGTGGCCGGGAACGTCGGGGAGCCAAGCGATGAGGAGAACCGCTCGGTGGAGCAACAGGTGGCGTCCTTCCTCCAAAGCAAAGGGATAGAGATGGACTTGGAGCATGTAGAAGCATGTCACCCACTGCCCAGGAGGAGCGACAGACCGCCGGCCGTCATTATGAGATTCGTCAATCGGAAGAACAAGGTCGCACTGCTGAAACAAGGACGCAAACTGAAAGGCACGGACGTTTTCATTAATGAGCATCTGACACGAAAAAACGCAGACATCGCGAGGAAGGCAAGGCAACTGAAGAAGAACGGTAAAATACAACATACATGGGTAACAAACTGCAAGATTTTCATCAAGCTAAACGGGACACCAGAAGAGGCAAAAGTACTGATAGTGAGGAACATGGAGGACCTGGACAAGTACAACTGACACTAATGTATCGAGGTAATATACAACTCTAATGACAATCAAAAATGATAAATACACCAACATCTCTAATTACACCAGGAAATGACATGGACACGTTGAAATCAATTCTCCAACAGAAAGTAATTGATCTAGATTGTGAATATAAGGAGCATAATATAATAGACCCAGAAATAGATTCTGAAAGTAATTTTCTCTCTTCTTTTGTTAAAAATTGTAATTATTTCACACAGGAACAATATGAAAAAAAAATCAACCTAGACGGGAAGCTCTCATTAATTCACTTTAACAGCAGAAGTATGTACTCTAATTTTGATTTCATTAAGGACTACTTACAACAATTTTCTCGACCCTTTAGTGTTATAGCCATCACTGAAACTTGGTTTAATGTCGATAAAGGAATAGATTTCTGTTTGAATGGATATGATTTAAAATACATGAATAGATTAAATAAGGTGGGTGGCGGGGTTGCTATATATGTTCATAACTCTATAAAATATAATGTTGTCACAACTATGTCTATGGCTATTGATGGAATTTTGGAATGTTTGACCATTGAGATCATGAATGAAAAAAAGAGAAATGTTATAATAAGTTGTATATATCGGACACCCAGTTCAAGTATTGACATTTTTAATGAATGGATAGAAAAAGTGTTTTCTTCGGTGAACCAAAAATTGCTATTCATCTGTGGGGATTTCAATATTGATTTGCTAAACCCAACAAGGATAAAAGCCATTGATGACTTTTCTGACACGATGTATAGCTTATCACTATATCCAACAATAACAAAGCCAAGCAGAATAACATCACATAGCGCCACTATTATTGACAACATTTTTACTAATGTCATGGATTTCCAAATTAATAGTGGCCTGTTTGTCTGTGACATAACTGACCACTTACCAGTTTTTACTTTGTATGACTGTGATTTAAAAAAAATAATAGATACCAAGATTACGATAGCAAAGCGAACAATAAATGAAGAAGCAATTCATGCCTTCAATTTCGATTTAGCGCAACAAGATTGGAGTTCGGTGTATGAAGAGTCAGAGGTGGACAAGGCTTATGAAAATTTCCTAGATATTTACACTATGTTGTACAATAAACATTGTCCTGTAAACGAATACAGGACAAAGAAAAAAAAGATAAAAAGTCCTTGGCTTACAAAAGGAATTATCAATGCTTGCAAAAAGAAAAACAATCTGTATAAACAGTTCATCAAAGTAAAAACAAAAGAAGTGGAACAAAGATATAAAGCATATAGAAATAAATTGACTGATATTATAAGAACGAGTAAACAACTTTATTATAGAAGAAGATTATATGATAATAAAAACAATATAAAAGGAACTTGGGATGTGTTAAATAACTTAATTAAACAAGGATCTTCTGGAACATCATATCCTGAATATTTCATTGATGCAAATGGTGTAAATTACAACATGAGTAACATTGTTGATGGGTTCAATAAATTTTTTATAAATGTTGGCCCTGAACTAGCAGCGGACATCCCGTGTCAAAAAAATGAAAATATCAGTAATATAAAACCAAATCCCTTTTCACTGTTCCTTTCAGCTACAAATGAGCAAGAAGTAATAAATATCACATTAAAATGTAAAAGTAAGTCTTCAATGGATTATCATGACATAAATATGTCTGTAGTTAAACAGGTTATTCTGAACATTGCTAGTCCCTTAACATATATCTGTAATTTATCATTTCAGTCTGGTTGTTTTCCGAAAAAAATGAAAATTGCAAAAGTAATACCACTATACAAAAGTAATGACAAACACAGTTTTACCAATTATAGGCCTATTTCACTACTGCCTCAATTCTCAAAAATTTTAGAAAAACTTTTTAATTCAAGATTAGAAAAATTCCTTGAAAAACATAAAATAATAAATGTTGGTCAGTATGGTTTCAGAACGCAAAGAACCACTTCTATGGCGATAATTGAGGCAGTAGAAGAAATTACCAATGCACTGGATAAAAATAAATATGCAGTCGGTATTTTTGTTGATCTCAAGAAGGCCTTCGACACAATCAATCACTCAATTTTATTGGATAAATTGGAAAGATATGGTGTTCGAGGGAAAGCTGGAAACTGGTTAAAAAGTTACCTAACGGGTCGGGAACAATATGTTAGTATAGGGCATTACCATTCAGAGAAACTTGGTATTACATGTGGTGTTCCCCAAGGGTCAGTGTTGGGACCAAAACTTTTCAATGTTTACATAAATGATATTTTTGATGTTTCTCAAGTACTTAAACTCATACTGTTCGCAGATGATACTAACATATTTTTCAGTAGCGATGATTATACCGATCTTGTAATGACCGTAAACAGGGAGCTAAAATTAATTAAAAAATGGATGGATATAAATAAATTATCATTAAATATAAATAAAACTAAGGCAATGTTTTTTGGTAATTTAAAATATAATATAGAATTACCAATTACTATAGAAGGTGTACCCATTGATAATGTGAGTGAAAACAAATTTTTGGGAGTCATAATTGATAACAAAATTTCATGGAAACCCCACGTCAGACACATAAAAACCAAAATTTCCAGAAGCCTCGCAGTTTTGAATAAAGTGAAACCATACCTTGATAAAGATGCACTTCGTACTCTGTACTGTACTCTGGTTCTTCCATATTTTACATATTGTGTGGAAGTGTGGGGAAACACATATAAAAACACAACTAATCCATTAGTCACAGTACAGAAACGAGCACTGCGTATTATTCACAAGGCTGGTTATCTAGATCATACTCACAAACTCTTTCTTCAGGCAAAGTTACTTAAATTCCAGGATCTGGTTAATTACAATACATCCATAATTTTATACAAAGCCTTTAATAAACTTCTACCTGCAAATTTACAATCTATATTTGAAATTCGAGAAAGGGCTTATAATGTGAGAGGCTTTGGACAATTCAAATTACCCAGAACTCGAACAACCCGTAAAGGTTTTTGTGTGTCTGTATGTGGTGTGAAAATCTGGAACAGTCTGAGTTTACAACTGAAACAATGCAAAAATATTCATAGATTTAAATTTCTCTACAAACAGTTGGTCTGGTCACAGTATAATCAATGATGGTGTTAGTGTGCTCTGAAATGTCTGTTCTCTTACCATTGCTGGTATGGATTCCAAGGGGGAAAAAAAAAAAAAAAAAAAAAAAAGTTTGTGTGTATGTATGTATATATATGTACATGTGTGTGTAGATATATATGTATGTATGTATATGTATGTGTGTTTGTTACTTGTAATTATTATTGCCTGTTACCTGTGGTAACGCAATTTATAATTAATATATTCTGTATTCAGTTATGAAGGTTCTATTTGTTTTGCTTGGGCGTAGCTGCGGGAAGTTTATTGTTTCTGTTGATAAGTGAATATAGGGGTGGGATTTAATAAGTTTTCTTCATCCCACTCCTTTTCAGGTACATTTTGTTGTTTGTTTTTGTTTTTTGTGCACTTTATGTTCAACTTTATTGTTGTGCCTGAAATGAACAAATTAAAAAAAAAAAAAAAAAAAAAAAAAAAACTATCTGAGAAACAGCAGATACAGCATATAAATTAATTATAAGCCATTACTTTTGTATCATTTATTGCATTTATGGAGGGAGAGGTGTATGCTGGGTAATGGCACAGCTAGCGACTGGGTGACTTTATTCACCCGCTTCGGCTGTTATCAGTCCATACAAGGGGCGTTATTAGCAGACATCAGTCCCATAGATGTGGGCCATCTCCACCTGCTAGATTGTTCAGAAGGTTGTTCTCATCCATCCAGATGGAGGATCACCAACAGGAGCGTGGGAAGACTCCAGAATCCACTCTGGCTGGAATCCGGTGGATACAGCAGTGTTACGGGTAAGACCATTTAACCGGACAGCATTTATAGAATGACTATTAAAAGTCAGCGAGTGTCAATAATGTTAATGTGGTTATGTTAGTAATACACCGAGTGCTAATATAACAGCTTTAAGATGCATTTGTAGATATTATTACGTGTTTTACCGTCTTTATGGTGCTAGCTTAAAGTTACGGTGTAAATGTTAGCTTATATTGTGGTAAAGCTGTTACTGTTTAAACGATGTTGGGACAGAAATATTAGCTTCTGTCATGACTGATGAAGTTACTAGTTAATAAAGTTTCCATTAAAGTGTTTAATTGCAGCCACAGATTGACAGTAAATATGCCGATTAGCTTCAATGCATCTATAATAAATATGTGCAAGTTTCAGTGCTTCGTTTAAACTGTATGATACTTATACTGACCCAGGGTCAGTGTAAAGTACAATCCTAGCTGTGTGAACAAAGCTTGGCTCCTTTAATCCTGCATGACAAACCTCAGGATGCAGGTTATTATTACTCTTTCCTGCTGGCACACCTGTCACACCTGAGAGTCAGCTAGAAAGTTACAGTGACGTGGACATCATGCAAAGACTGCCAGACTCTGTAATACTGTAAAGGATCATTGACTCAGGTTAACACTAAACTTTAAACGGTACCTCTGTGTCTCTGTGTGTGCTGAACATCTAGAATTAGGAGTGAGTCAGGCCCATCAGCAGAATCTGTTATATGTAAATATCAGTATTTTCTATTCAGGTGTCAGGAAAATAGGTAAGACTGCAGTGAAGCGATGTACCAGATTAATCCCTGGCCAAAGGTATCGTACTTAAATCAGACTACTGAACCAGCCACATCAGCCTTTTGTGAGGTCTGTTTAAAGTAGACTTAAAATG
Source organism: Oreochromis niloticus (assembly GCF_001858045.2). Taxonomy (NCBI): domain Eukaryota; kingdom Metazoa; phylum Chordata; class Actinopteri; order Cichliformes; family Cichlidae; genus Oreochromis; species Oreochromis niloticus. The sequence goes on from NC_031966.2 coordinate 895,284, forward strand.
AACTGCAGGTTCCTGAGAGGTGGACTGTGAGCACAGAAACACATGTTCATACATACAGCTGTAGCAAGCTTACATTAATTTTAAATAGATTTGTTACTCTGATGTCTGTCTCTCTGTTAGTCCTCTGACAGACTGGTACCTGTCCAGGTGTGCTCTACCTATGACTACTGGGACAGGCTCTGGCTCCTGTAATAGAAATTTTCTATTATTCTCATTTAAAGTATTTAAGTGCTTATGCATATGCTTAGCTGTGACACTGTTATAGACTGTTCAGTGAAAGTTTCTAAAACTAGATGAACTCACTTCAGCGTCAGTAGTTTGAGAAAACAACTCCCTTTACAGGTGCTGATAAGGCCAAGGCCACAAAACAGCATAACCATTGATCCGTTAGGTTTCATAGCGAGGCGCGTGAAGTGTGGTATGATCAGTTTGTAACTTCCTCCCTCTTTCTTGGAATGCATAAAGGAGTAGGAGCACGACTTCTGTGGCAGAGCTGGCATGACTGTGAACTATGATGTTTGATGTGTGTTGGCTCTCCTGCGCGCAGTAATAAATAGCTTGATCACAGCTCTTTCTGTGTTGCAGACTTTATTTACAAAATTCCACCCCCACCCCCACCCCACCCCCCACTGTGAACCTGAATTGAATATTCAGAAGAAAATGAATGGATAGACTGACATTTGTTTAAATAGTTCTAGAAATCTGAGCTGTTGATGTGTCCTTGGATTGTGTGGTAATAATATTAGAGCTAGCGATCTTTTCTTATAGAATCTCTACTATGAGTCATGTTACCTGGGATTACTGCTATGTTTACCTGAAGGCCTGGAAAAATGTGCTGTGTGAAGGATGTAAATCAAATCAGATCTTAACTTAACTTACAGTTAAGCAACATATTCATATTTAATTGAAATATGAGCCAATGATTTTCTGATTGCTGATTCCAAGAGAGTCTTTGTGGAAATCCTGTTTGGCTTTTTGTTATTTTAATTCTCTTTTCAGTTTGCCAGAACAGTTCTCCACAGTCACTGTCCACATGGGTCAGTGGGACCAAGCAGCACTCTGCTAATGTGTGGACTCTGACCAGCAACATCCAGCAAGACCCAGACAGCGTTTTCTATCTCCCAGCTGGAGTTTTTTTGTTTGTCTGTGACTGGAGAGTCAGATTTTGTTGAGGCTGGAGGAACAGCCTCACACTTGCAGAGGTAAGTCAGTTTGTAGAGATCCCTCCCACCCTGGCTTTTATGTGCTAGATTTCTTATCTCAAACAGTAACATTTCAGTGACTGCTGCTTATACCACAGGTTAATACACGCTACTGATCCCTGATGGGAGAATCATCACCTCTGCCAGCAAAGAAGCCTGGTGGATGTTTGTTTACAGTCTGATGATGGGACATCATGCTCTGCATCTTCAAAGTTTGTCTCTTGATTATTCTTCATACACAGTAATGTGAAGCATGCTTATATCTAGTATAACTGGACCAACCTGGTGCTCTTCATTTATGGAGGCTGCAGAGTCTGAATGTTGGATGTTGTGTATCTCGTGTTCTCTGGGCTTTGTTGTCCTCAGTCTTTTTGCAGGATCAGAAAACAAAACCAGGAGGCCTGTAAATGTTTCTTTTCCAGTTGGATGATGATAAGACTGTGACACGGGATGCCACCTTTAGTCTTGTGATGAAGCAAAGCTCAGGAAGAAGTGTGATTAAATGGTACCCACATGTGTGCTGCTGAGAAGGATGTACAGGGGCACCTGCAGCCAAATCCAAGCCTCCTCAGGTTAGTTGTAGTTGCAGAACGCTATAGGACTGAGACAGCTGAGGCATCATATGTTTGATTAAATGGATGAAAAAGAGAAGTTTCTTCCCTGTAATTATCACTTTTTAAAATCTGTAGCAGCTTCAGGTCTGTCAGCGTGCTGAGGTCACAGAAACAAGAAAAGCAGCTTCAGACTTCAGAGTGTTGTTTACAGTTTTCTGTCATCATGATCTCCCCTGAAGTTTATCACTATTACCCAAGCAGTAAGTCCACAGTACTGTTTTACTTTGTGAAATCTGTATTTGAGAATGAAGAATGTTACAATGTATTTTTGTTCAATATTTAATTCATTCAAGAAAATATATATTCTTACAATTTATCAAAGTAATCTATCAAAAAAATATATATACATATATATATGTATATTAGCTTTGATAAATTAATTTGACACCTGAATTGAAAATACCATATTGTACTCATACAGAATCAGTATGGTATCATTGTCTGTCTGTTCACTGATTGCTGAAACTAAGAGCTACTTTGATCTGTGTAGATCTAAAGTCTCCAAACTCAAGCTCTGATGTTTCTTCACCCCTGTGTGTGTGATATCTGATTTCCTACATGCTGGCGGAGCCGCAGTTTGTGCTCACAGATGGTGACAGTGTGGAGAGACGGTGGTGTTTCCTCAGAGGAACTAGCAGAGTCACAAAGGGCACGAGTCCATCTCACCACCTTGACTTGCTGACTGATGCTCGTCTACACTGCACAGAGGAAATCAACTGACCGAGGTTTGTCCAGTGAGGTGTTATGAAATGTATATTTTACATCTTCTATGCTCATAGATATGTTTTTGTTGACAGAGGCTCTGCAGAGGTTAGACAAAGCAGAGAAAATTACAATTCTGATCTCTCATCAGAGGCTGCAGATAAACCACACACAGCTAGTTGTGAGTTTTAGAATTGAATGTTCTTTATACAGCCACATGTTGTACACAGTATACGTGCTTTACACCTTACTGTGATTTACTGGGATATTTGTTGCCTGATGTTCAGCAGGAATGGAGAAACTGAATCAAAGGGAAATGTTTTTGCTGATTTTGTAATGCTGTGAGTAAATCTTCAATATTATTAGGAGTGTTTCTGAGTGAGGGAGAGAGGAGTCATCATCCAGGTAAAGTGACGTGAATCAGTGGGTAAACTTGTCTCTGCTTTCAAAGGAGATACTCTTAGAGAGAGACCATCCGAGTCATCCTTAAGTGTTAGTGCTTTCAAATACACAAACATTTTGACTGTAATACAATTAAATCTTTGCACGTGTGTTTTCAAACTCTCAGATGGGCAGGATATCACTATTAGATTGTCTAACCTGCCAGGGCAGCACTGAATAACCACCACACATGAGCATGTTCCTGCAACATTCAGCAGCTTTGCTTTTGGTAAGTAGAGTTACCTAAGTACAGTAACTATAAACACATGCCATCCATTTCTAACAGCCTGGTTACTTCCTGTCAGTTATTTTAGAAACCATGTGGTCACCTGACCTAAGACTGTTTCTTCTTCTTCCCCTTAATGTTGAAGTGTCAAATGTCAAACAGCTGGAGAGGAAACTACACCAGTGTACTGGGATGTTTCACCAACACGTGCCAGATCCTGTTCCTTCATGGTTTCATCACCAGAGACAGCCTTTACCAGCCACACTCTAACTGCAATTAAGAAAACAAACCGTAAAAATTGTCGTTTTTCTCTTTTGTAATTAATGATAATTCAGTGAAGATACTCTGCTGCTTCCTTTTATTTCGTCACACATTGCTTTAAGTTTTTCAGTGTCCAGTTATTTTTTACTGCTGTTTGAGTTCTCTGTATGTATGACCCTGTAGACTGTTTAATGGACTGCTTTTCTGGTTCCTGTTTGTAACCGCCGCCTGTTTCTTACTAAAGATTTGGATTTCTGACTTTAACACAGCCTCTGCGTGTCCTCCCTTTGTGTCCTCTTCCTCTGTGAATGTGTTGCATGTGTCACAGATTCATTTATTAACAGCTTTCCCACAGTGAGTTGCATCAGCATTCATTCACAGCACATTTCAGAAGGATTTCAGAAGGAAGGGAGGGGTCTGTCAGGACTAGATGAATAACAATTATCTGGGATACATACATTTCATAATGCATGCATATATCTCTATCAATTAAACCTGGCCTGAGGGCTGCCATTTTTACATTCAGTTGTTTCTCTTAGAAATGCTGGATCTAAATAATGAATGTGTTACAGTTAAAGTGACACTGGTCAGTGTAAATGGCTCATTGGGACAAAGAAACCTTTAAATTAAATCCCATCACCTGATATCGAGTGTCAAACAATATCAAAGCTGTAAAAGCTGTTTACAGTCAGAATTTATAAAAACTATGATTGTAAATAAATTCAAACTAGTGAGCTTTTCTCTTTGTGTTGAATATCAACACTGTGACTTCTTAGACTGTAAGCTTTACATCAGCACAACCAGTTGTAGAAGACGTCACTCCAAATGTCTTTTGATAACAAGAAAAAATACCTTGTCAGTACACAGCCTGAAGTTCTTCTCCAAACATCTTCTGCCATCGGCTTTGTCTGCTGGTTTGAAGACAATAAACCACAAAAAAGATTATTTAGTCACTCTGTCTGCATCATGCAGCTCGAATGTGTCGTGTAACGATGTTGAATAGCCGTTGTTATCCCTGTCATGTGTCAGTAGGATTGTACTGTACAGCATCTCATTGATATGTGAGGAATGCTAATGTAACACGATAACAGACGTCTGGTCTTACATCATTAAAATATAAAGAGCAGGACATATTTAGATATTTTTATATTTACAGTTAAGCCCATAATTATTCATACCCCTGCCAAATTTTGACTTAAAGTTACTTTTGTTCAACCAGCAAGTTCTTTTTTGACCAGAAATGACACAGGTGTCTCCCCAAAGATAATAAGACGATGTACAAGAGGCATCATTGTGGAAAAAAATATTTCTCAGGTTTTATATATATTTTAGCAAAAAGTATCATGTCCAGAATTATTCATACCCTTCTCAATAATCAATAGAAAAGCCTTTATTGGCTATTACAGCAATCAAACGCTTCCTATAATTGCAGACCAGCTTTTTGCATGTCTCCACAGGCATTTTTGCCCATTCATCTTTAGCAATGAGCTCCAAACCTTTCAGGTTGGAGGGTCTTCTTGCCATCACCCTCATCTTTAGCTCCCTCCACAGATTCTCAACTGGATTCAAGTCAGGACTCTGGCTAGGCCACTGCAAAACGTTAATGTTGTTGTCTGCTAACCATTTCTTCACCACTTTTGCTGTATGTTTTGGGTCATTGTCGTGTTGAAATGTCCACTGGTTCCCAAGGCCAAGTTTTTCTGCAGACTGCCTGATGTTGTTGTTGAGAATCTTCATGCATTGCTCTTTTTTCATGGTGCTGTTTACTGTAATTAGGTTCCATGGTCCATTGGCTGAAAAACACCCCCAAAGCATTAGGTTCCCACCACCATGTTTGACAGTGGGGATGGTGTTCTTTGGGTTGAAGGCTTCTCTATTTTTACGCCAAATGAAGGAAACATCATCGTGACCAAATAATTCAATTTTTGTTTCATCTGACCATAACACTGAAGACCAGAAATCTTCTTCTTTGTCCAGATGAGCATTTGCAAAGGCCAAACGAGCTTTTGCGTGCCTTATCTGGAGAAGTGGCGTTTTCCTTGGTCTGCATCCGTGGAACCCAGCAGTGTGCAGTGTCCGTTGGACTGTCTGCCTTGAGACATTGCCACCAGCAGAGCCCAGATTCACCAGAATGGCCTTGGTGGTGATCCTTGGATTCTTTTTCACCTCTCTCACTATCCTCCTGGCCAGCACAGGTGTCACTTTTGGCTTCCGACAACGTCCTCTGAGATTTTCCACAGTGCGGAACATCTTCTAATTTTTTAATAATACTTTGCACTGTAGCCACTGGAACTTGAAAACATTTGGATATGACCTTGTAGCCCTTTCCTGACTTGTGAGCAGCCACAATGCGCAGCCGCAGGTCCTCACTGAGTTCCTTTGTCTTAGCCATGACTGTCCACAAACCACCTGCAGAGAGCTGCTATTCCCAATTAATCAGGGTAATTAGGATGCTTATATATATAGTCTATATATAGTCTATATATGCCTATATATAGTCAAGCCCATAATTATTCATACCCCTGGCTATTTTGGCTATTGACTTTTTGCTAAAATATAAATAAAACCTGAGAAATATTTTTTTCCACAATGATGCGTCTTGTACATCATCTTATTATCTTTTGGGAGACACCTGTGTCATTTCCAGTCAAAAAATAACTTGCTAGTTGAATAAAAGTAACTTTAAGTCAAAATTTGGCAGGGGTATGAATAATTATGGGCTTGACTGTATACTACATTTTATAGCTGACAGATATTACTAAATAGATAGAATATACTAAATGGTTGATGTACTTGAAAAATATGTCCATAATCACAAATGACCATGAGAGCCAGTAGAATTAATTCAACTGGACACTCAAAAGATGTCCTTAAATGCTCTTTAAGTGGCAGAACAAACGAACAAACAGTTAATCGCTTACTTGAGATGAAATCTGCTCAGCTGCTTTGAAAACAGCTTCTAACTGGTTCCTCCTTTAACAGGATGACTGCTCATTTGAATCATCCCCAGAGAAAGTCATTAGTTTACTTTTGGCTTATTCTGTTACACAGCTTGTCATACACAATCACATAAGTAACATATAAACTCCAGGGTACAGTTGCATACACTGACATACAGTTTGTCTCACATTCGTTTCATTTTTCCCTCCACATGAGAAACCGACTACTCCGAGGACACTGTTTCTTTGATGTATGATTACAATGTTTCAGTATGCTTTAAACACCAGGGCACTTTTTGTACCTATTCTGCACAAGAAGAAGGAGAAGGAGCTCTTTACACCTTTTTTTATAGGGTTGATTACGTTAAGGTTCAAAGCTGGTTCAGACTGTGTGTGCAGGGTCCAGACTACAAGGCTACTAATAATTAGTCCCTCTTAGGGTTGAACAGTAGAGCCTTAGCAGGGGTGTCGAACTCCACGCCTCGAGGGCCGGTGTCCTGAAGGTTTTAGATAACACCCTGGGTCAACACACCTGAATCAAATGATTAGTTCATTCCCAGGCCTCTGGAGAACTACAAGACACGTTGCAAAGGTAATTTATCCATTTGAATCAGCTGTGATGGATCAGGGACACATCTAAAACCTGCAGGACACTGGCCCTCGGGGCCTGGAGTTCGACACCTGTGCCTTAGAGGGTAAAGGTGCAGTAAGGTACTTTATGTTTTTGTATGTGAGTGTATGTTCTGACTCCTCTTCACAACCCCACCCCCCACCTCCCAGGTCCTTATGATTTTGAAAAGATAACAGTCGTTTATTATATGACTTGATGATTTTGGGTCTGGGAGGTGGTAAGTATAAGGAAACACAGAAACTGTGTGCAGGTTCTCAGTGCATGTCTTTGATCCTATGTCAAGTTTAATCAGCATCGTCCTCGAGTAATTAGAAGCAATCAGCTCCACTGGAGTTAATCACACACGGCTGAGGAGATAGTGGATTTACAAGAGGAAGGAGGGACTGAGGAGTGGAACAGAGAAGAAACACAGCTTATGGAAGAAAGTAAGACCCCTATTTAAAGCAATTTAGATCATTACCCATTAGTGATTTTTGACAATTTTATTCCTAAATTGGGTAAATTTTACTTTATATAAAGGCTTCCACATCACACCATCAGGTGTGGTTGTTGGTTAGAAAGTAAAACATGACAATGCAGAGAAAAACCTGGTGCTGCTGGACAAACACAGGTGAGTTCTCTCTACTCGTGGAGCTAATTCTGTGTGGGCGTGTAAACATCACTGTCTGTGTTTGCTCCTCCAATTCCAAAAAAGCTGCCATGTCGTGGAAAAAGGAAAATTAAATCAATATGCTGGGATTTCCAAATGTCCACATTTGATTCACAACAGAACGTAAAAACCATTTAAAAAGTTTTTACCAGCAAGGCTGAAAAGTTCAACCACCTGGCTCTTCTGGACTCTTCTTCTGTGAAGACAAGCAGTTGTTATAGCATGTCAGGTGTAATATCATCCTGCTGAAATACCTGTGAACGATATGGACAGCAGCAGAAGTTCAGACATACAGGCACAGGTATTTCCCAAATGTTTTCACACCCCAAAAAGACAAAAATCAAATCAAACATATTCCAAATAATATCATAGCTCAACAAAGTGACGTCCCATATGAGGGACAGCTTGACCTGTATACTGACTTGGTAGATGTCGCAGTCCTGGGTCGCTGACTTAGTATTTTTAGTTTGGGTTCATGGGGCCTTTGGTAGTTTGTGTTTTGCATGGAGGTTATTGTTATGTTCAGGCTGGTGCCAGCTCTTAGTTCACTGCAGTAGCAGTTTTTGATATGGGCAACATGGGCGGCGTCATGGTGGGGGCGGCATCATGGCATCGGCAAAAAAAAAAGTTGCTCGCACCCATGCTGCCCCGACATCATGCCAGCGCATTTTGGGGATTGCATGGGCACTGATCAGTTTTCTATCGCCCATTTATGGGGAGTAAAGGCGCCCTCTGTTTGCGAGGTGCGCCTGCTGCTTGCTGCACAGGGAGGAGGGGGCGGAGGATTCTCTGGCTGGCTGGAGCAGCACCTAATAACCAGCTCGCAAAATTAAACATAATAAAAACCAACAAAGTAGGGCTGTCAACGTTAACGCCGTCATCATGATTAACGAGATTAAAAACTTTAACGCAATTAATCCATTTGGAGCGCAGAAGGACTCAAAATCCCTGAAATGTCTCTGTCAACGCATTTCAGGCAGTTTGTCCAAAGTTTGTCCATTCTGCGCTCCAGATGGGTCGATTGCATTCAAAATTTGCACCGATGTGTTTTCTAAATTTCACATATGCGTTGAAAAGTGAGCCGAGGGCCCTCGGTGTGCCTGCTGAAGTCTCACACAGCCTGTCCAAAGAGGAGGGGGCGGGCGGCTTCCAAATAGTGCAGATTTCATTCATAATGTTGTCAATCCAAGCCCGTTATGTATTAATTATTTTTCCTGGGTTGTGGGAAATCCCAGAAAAAAACCCTATACAAGGTGTAGGTCTGTTAGTCTTCTGGTTTATGGGTGTTGATACTGGAGTGCAAACTTACTGATGGAAGATGGACAAGAAAAGGTCAAAGCCACCAGGTCCTCAGTTTGGACAACACAGAAAAGAAGAGGAGAAACGAGCAAAAGACACAGGTAAGCAGATGTGGCTTTGGATAATGGCAGGTATTATGTATCCTGAAACAAGACAACATTCATCAGCAGGGATAGTGATAAACTTCTGTTTACCTTTGTTAGCCACTTGGCTATGATAGTAAACAGTAGACAGACAGTAGACACTGATGTGGATTATTGAATCATTTGGACTGTGTTCAGCACAATATTAATTAGCCATTAATTGGAAGAGCTGTACTGCTGATTTGTCTGCTATTCTCAATGAGTGATGAATTAAAATGGCTGTTTGTTAGCCGCTAGCATACTCTCTCTCTGTCTGTGTATATATGGGCAGAGAGAGTGTTCGCCCAGGGCACCAAACAGGCCAGGATCGCCCCTGGTTCACTGACTTTTGTCCCCTTTTGTATCTTAGTCTGGTCTCTGTCTCCATCTGTTCTCTGTATTAAGTCAGTCTGGGTCTCGGTGTGTTTCTTGTTTTCACGTTTAGTTTGATAGTCTCTTGTTCTGTGTGCATCATGTTGATTTTCCCTTCCCTGTCTCATCAGTTAGATTATTGTCCAGCTGTGTTCCCCGGTGTTTCCTGTCTGTCCTGATCCCCATGTGTTTTTATTGTCTGGATGTCCTTGTGTGTCATCCTCCACCTGTGTGTGCGCTCTGTCTGCTTAGGATCTCTGTTTAGTTTCCCTGTGAATTCATTGGTTAACATATTCAGTAATAAACAATAAAGCTGTAGTTCTGCCTGTGCGTCTGCATTTTGGCTCCTCAGCTCTGCCTGCCTCACACAGTTGCATCACAGTAAACCATTTGGAACACAAAAAGGGAGCGCACACCAACAGTAATTACATTTAATACAAAGAAACAAAACATGCCCCCACATGTGTTCACACCTGATGGTAAACCAGCTCCACCCTCAGCAGCAGACAGGTTGGCATCACTTATAGTATAGCTCAGTGTCATAATGCATTAACCCAAATTAATGAGGGATGTGAAAATGAGGTTGCCGTGCCAACGCTCAGTATCTAGTAACATCAATGTGAAACATCAGCTGTGTGGTGGACACGGACATTACACCAGCTTTACTTCTCCAACAGTGTCCTTCTTATACAGTCCTGTTACTGACCTGTTGACAGGTGACCTGATTAGTTCCTCCTCCAGCTGTTTTATTTACTACCACTTACTTTTCCTGCCTTTAGTTGTCGTTGTCCGACTTTGTAAAGATGCATCACTGCCACCAAATTCAAACTGAGGTAATCTTTTTCATAAAGACTGAAATGTCTGAAGTATTTGACATTTTCTCTCAGTTTGTGTATTGTGGATAAAATATAGGTTTGTGCAAGTCATTGCATTCTATTTTTATTTACATTTTCCCCAGCATACCACCTGACATTTAAAAGGGAAAACAGGTTTTTTTTGTTCGCTGTTGTTTTTGTCTCTGTATTGCCTACACAATGAAATCCTGGTTTCCGTGCTCACATGCACAGCGCGATACTTCACAGCTCTGTTTGTCTGTCCACCAATAAACCATCAGTTTATTTTAAAGTAGGAAAAATTTACTTTTATGCTCTGTGATGACCCCGACTGCATTTTTTCACCTGTTGTTACATTGGTCTTATACATTAAAACAGTGGTTCTCAAACTTTTCACAATGAGTACCACCTCATAAAATATATGGCTCTTGAAGTACCACCCTTATGACTGACATTAAAGTACAGTAATATAGGCCTATTTAACACCACATACAGTTTACATGAGGCAATTTTATTTCTTATATAAATGTTATTTATTTTAACTGTCATAAACAGGATGTGACAAGTGATAATAATAACAACTGTACTGCATTAAAACATTCACAGCAGTTGGGATATCCAATCTTTAAGTGATGACATATGAAACCTGCTTCTGGGTCCAAACTACTCTGCATTTATTAAAGCTGTTTGTGTTTTTAACATGTTTTAATCCTTTGTATGTTGTTCTGTTTAATCTGAACAAGCCCCTAAAAACAGTCAGTGATCACTGTCGGCCTCTCTCGCTTTTTATTACCACTGTTCATTTTAAAGCTCAGTTTTTAAAACCTTCCGATGTAACTACAGCCCAGCCCATGCAGCAGTATATTAATGACTAACCTTATATTGCAGTTGTTCTCCTGACTGAAATTTGGTCCATTTACAGCATCCTACCATGCAGTTACATTTGTTCCTAACCATCGGGAACCCTCATTGAGTGGAAAAAAGTTAGCGTTCATCCTCCAGCTTCACTGTGTTTATATTAATCACACTCTAGATCTTGTTTTAACATATGGCATAGAAACTGAACATTTAACAGTGTTTCCTGAAAACCCTCTGCTGTCTGATCATTTCCTGATAACATTTACATTTACAATAATTGATTACACAGCAGTGGAGAGTAGACTTTATCACAGTAGATGTCTTTCTGAAAGTGCTGTAACTAAGTTTAAGAATATAATCCACCCACTGTTATCATCTTCAATGCCCTGTACCAACATAGAGCAGAGCAGCTATCTGAACGCTACTCCAACAGAGGTTGATTATCTTGTTAATAATTTTACCTTCTCACTACGTACGACTCTGGATACTGTAGCTCCTGTGAAAACTAAGGCCTCAAATCCAAAGTCCCTGACTCCGTGGTATAATTCTCAAACACGTAGCCTAAAGCAGATAACTCGTAAGCTGGAGAGGAAATGGCGTGTCACAAATTTAGAGGATCATCATTTAGCCTGGAGAAATAGTTTGCTGCTTTATAAGAAAGCCCTCCGCAAAGCCAGAACATCTTACTATTCGTCACTGATTGAAGAAAATAAGAACAACCCCAGGTTTCTCTTCAGCACTGTAGCCAGGCTGACAAAAAGTCAGAGCTCTACTGAGCCAACAATCCCTTTAACGTTAACTAGTAATGACTTCATGAACTTCTTCACAAATAAAATTTTTATCATTAGAGAAAAAATTACCAATAATCATCCCACAGATGTAATATTACCTACAGCTACTCTTAGTACCATCGATGTTAAGTTAGACTCTTTTTCTCCAATTGATCTTTCTGAGTTAACTTCAATAATTAATTCCTCCAAACCATCAACGTGTCTTTTAGACCCCATTCCTACAAAACTGCTCAAAGAAGTCCTGCCATTAATTAATGCTTCAATCTTAAATATGATCAACCTATCTCTAATAATCGGCTATGTACCACAGGCCTTCAAGGTGGCTGTAGTTAAACCTTTACTCAAAAAGCCATCTCTAGACCCAGCTGTCTTAGCTAATTATAGGCCAATCTCCAACCTTCCTTTCATATCAAAAATCCTTGAAAGAGTAGTTGTCAAACAGCTAACAGATCATTAACAATTTGTGCATGTAAATGGAGAGTCCTCTTCACACACTGAGGTTAATTATGGTGTTCCACAGGGTTCAGTGCTAGGACCAATTCTGTTTACATTATACATGCTTCCCTTAGGCAGCATCATTAGAAGACATAGTATACATTTTCACTGCTATGCAGATGACACCCAACTCTATCTGTCCAAGAAGCCAGGTAACACACACCAATTAGTTAAACTGCAGGAATGTCTTAAAGACATAAAGACCTGGATGGCCGCTAACTTTCTGCTTCTTAATTCAGATCAAACTGACGTTATTGTACTCGGCCCTGAAAATCTTAGAAATACAGTGGCTTGCAAAAGTATTCGGCCCCATTGAACTTTCCCACATTTTGTCACATTACAGCCACAAACATGAATCAATGTTATTGGAATTCTACGGGAAAGATGAATACAAAGTGGTGCACACGTGAGAAGTGGAACGAAAATCGTACATGATTCCAAAGATTTTTTACAAATAAATAACTGAAAAGTGAGGTGTGCGTAATTATTCAGCCCCCTTTGGTCTGAGTGCAGTCAGTTGGCCATAGACATTGCTTGATGAGTGCTAATGACTAAATAGAGTGCACCTGTGTGTAATCTAATGTCAGTACAAATACAGCTGCTCTGTGACGGCCTCAGAGGTTGTCTAAGAGAATATTGGGAGCATCAATACCATGAAGTCCAAAGAACACACCAGACAGGTCAGGGATAAAGTTATTGAGAAATTTAAAGCAGGCTTAGGCTACAAAAAGATTTCCCAAGCCTTGAACATCCCACGGAGCACTGTTCAAGCCATCATTCAGAAATGGAAGGAGTCTGGCACAACTGTAAACCTACCAAGACAAGGCCGTCCACCTAAACTCACAGGCCGAACAAGGAGAGCGCTGATCAGAAATGCAGCCAAGAGGCCCATGGTGACTCTGGACGAGCTGCAGAGATCTACAGCTCAGGTGGGGGAATCTGTCCATAGGACAACTATTAGTCGTGCACTGCACAAAGTTGGCCTTTATGGAAGAGTGGCAAGAAGAAAGCCGTTGTTAACAGAAAACCATAAGAAGTCCCGTTTGCAGTTTGCCACAAGCCATGTGGGGGACACAGCAAACATGTGGAAGAAGGTGCTCTGGTCAGATGAGACCAAAATGGAACTTTTTGGCGAAAATGCAAAACGCTATGTGTGGCGGAAAACTAACACTGCACATTACTCTGAACACACCATCCCCACTGTCAAATATGGTGGTGGCAGCATCATGCTCTGGGGGTGCTTCTCTTCAGCAGGGACAGGGAAGCTGGTCAGAGTTGATGGGAAGATGGATGGAGCCAAATACAGGGCAATCTTGGAAGAAACCTCTTGGAGTCTGTAAAAGACTTGAGACTGGGGCGGAGGTTCACCTTCCAGCAGGACAACGACCCTAAACATAAAGCCAGGGCAACAATGGAATGGTTTAAAACAAAACATATCCATGTGTTAGAATGGCCCAGTCAAAGTCCAGATCTAAATCCAATCGAGAATCTGTGGCAAGATCTGAAAACTGCTGTTCACAAACGCTGTCCATCTAATCTGACTGAGCTGGAGCTGTTTTGCAAAGAAGAATGGGCAAGGATTTCAGTCTGTAGATGTGCAAAGCTGGTAGAGACATACCCTAAAAGACTGGCAGCTGTAACTGCAGCAAAAGGTGGTTCTACAAAGTATTGACTCAGGGGGCTGAATAATTACGCACACCCCACTTTGCAGTTATTCATTTGTAAAAAATGTTTGGAATCATGTATGATTTTCGTTCCACTTCTCACGTGTACACCACATTGTATTGGTCTTTCACCTGAAATTCCAATAACATTGATTCATGTTTGTGGCTGTAATGTGACAAAATGTGGAAAAGTTCAAGGGGGCCGAATACTTTTGCAAGCCACTGTATGGTATCTAACCAGATTCTTACTCTGGATGGCATTACCTTGGCCTCCAGTAACACTGTGAGGAACTTTGGAGTCATTCTTGACCAGGACATGTCCTTCAACGCACATATTAAACAAATATGTAAGACTGCTTTCTTCCATTTGCACAACATCTCTAAAATTAGAAATATCCTGTCTCAGAGTGACAGACTGACAAAAAGAGTTTTGTCCATAACATTTTGAAATGATGGCAAGTATTGATCATGTTGATGAGATACAGGTCTCAGACAATCATGCATCATATTTGATACAAAGAGCATTATAAGGTTAAATAACTTATTTTAACACTGCACTCAACAACAACAAATAAATGCTCCCTAAAAAAAAAAAAAAAATTGCTCTATATTTCTTCATGTCCATATACAGGCCTCATGTAGGGGTGACGTGGGCCGCGAATGGGTCTGCTCCTGCAGGCAGATAGGACAGCAGCTGTGAGTGGTAACAGGTAGGAAGAGGGAATAAAGACGTTTGTAAAAGAGAACAGAATAAATGGTAGAACTGTCCTTCAAGGAGCAACTTTTACTGTCTTACTTTGAGTACATTCCAGAGTCTTTTTCACTTTTAGGTCAAGTAAATAAGTTGGAGCATTTTTTAACACGAGTATCTATACTTCTGTATTTTGCCACCTCTGCTTAGGGTCAAAGACAAGCCACTGCGACTCTACACCACCCTGCCCGTGTTTTTGTGTTTTTTAATGGATGCTGGATGAAAGTAATAATAGCTCATATTGAATTTAGTTTACATATTTGCTTGGCACTGAAAGTTTGCTGGTTCAATTCCAGTTGGAGACACAAATCTCCTTTGGGGTTGCGATAAGAAGGGCATCCAGCATAAAGCTCTTCCAAAACAAAGATGCAGAGCTACCTGATGTGGCGCACCCTCGTGACAAGCGATTAGCCAAAGTAGCTAGATAGAGCTAATATTAGCTTTTCCAGCTCACCCAGTGATGTCTCACTGTTACCACTGCTGGAAAACTAAAAGAGAGACAATAATCCAGACCTGTCATTGTCAAAGTGATATGATGGTCATATGGCTACAAAACATACAAATGAACAAAACTGCATAACCATGTGGAGAAAAATCGAGCATAAGGTTAGCTCAAGCAGGCCAAGCTTTTAAGATAAGGCTGATCTAAAAGCCAGTTCACCTCAGCTGCTGGTAAATCCATTTTATTGTATCTGTGTTTTCTGTTTCACTGTTTTACCTGTTTAGCTTTGTGCTTTGTTTCTTTTTGATGCTTGATGACAAAAAGTAAAAGAAAGATAAAACAGAGTGATGATGAAACGCAGTGGGGCACCATCTTTCCAGTTTGCCAGTGTCTTCAGTGATGGAGCTGAAACTAAGCCAGGTTAGAAAAGTGTTGGAGCAATGTTTGCATGCACATTTTTATTAGCTACAAATGATCCCAACATGAAGACAAGGTCGATCTATTCAATTCAATTCAATTCAATTTTATTTATATAGCGCCAAATCACAACAAAAGTCGCCTCAAGGCGCTTTATATTGTACAGTAGATCGCACAATAATACATACAGAGAAAAACCCAACAATCATATGACCCCCTATGAGCAAGCACTTTGGCGACAGTGGGAAGGGAAAAACTCCCTTTTAACAGGAAGAAACCTCCGGCAGAACCAGGCTCAGGGAGGGGCGGGGCCATCTGCTGCGACCGGTTGGGGTGAAAGAAGGAAAACAGGATAAAGACATGCTGTGGAAGAGAGACAGAGATTAATAACAGATATGATTCAATGCAGAGAAGTCTATTAACACATAGTGAGTGAGAAAGGTGACTGGAAAAGAAAAACTCAATGCATCATGGGAATCCCCGGCAGCCTACGTCTATTGCAGCATAACTAAGGGAGGATTCAGGGTCACCTGTGTGAGTACAAGAAAATAATTATTAGAATGTAATGTGTTAAATTTGTTTAGATCACAGTAATAAGGAAGGATTGGTCTGTGTTTTAGTTTGGCTTAGCTGTAGGCTTGAGAGTGTGTGTAATTGTTTAGAGGGAAAGGAATTTATTGACACTGAGGGTCTGCTGTCATAAAAGGAGACAGGAAGCTACAGTTGGGGGTTGCTGATGCTGATGCTTGTACCTTTAATAAAAACTCATAATTGCCATAACTTAGAAGTAGGCTTGCAGGAGACTCTCCACCTTATCTGTAAATGTAAGACAACAAGAGGCCAATGGCCCAGTGGATGCAGAGTGGGGGTCTCAGTGTTTGTAATATGTTAACTCTGTTTTCTATGTTGTGTAGAGGAATTTGGTTTAACCTGGGTGAGGAGATTACTTTTATGACCCCCAGGAAGTCACGTATACAGAGACACACACAAACAGTGCTTTGACTGTTATGACGCACCCACACCTACATGCACATTCACTCACACTGACATGCACATTCACTCACGTGCACAGACATATACACAGGTACGCGTACACAGTCATTCACGTGCACTCACATAGACATACGGGTATGCGCACACACAGGCACTCACGTGCTCGTGCACATAGACACAGACACAGAGTTTGCAGCACATTGTGGGGGGTTTTATGATGGGGTCGCTCCTATAAAGCTGCCTGGAACTAACAAAGGGGTGAAGATTGTTTCAGAGGGACACCGGCCTCGTCTTCCCTTCTAGAAGTGCATGCTTAAATGAAGATGAATAAAGATGAATAAAGATTTTGTAAAAAGAACTACTGAAGTTCCGGTGCCGTTTCTGGATCCCTCGACGAATGAAGAACCGGGGCAAAACTGATTTCGCAACACCTGGTCCAGTCCTAACTATATGCTTTAGCAAAAAGGAAAGTTTGAAGCCTAATCTTGAAAGTAGAGATAGTGTCTGTCTCCCGAATCCAAACTGGAAGCTGGTTCCACAGAAGAGGGGCCTGAAAACTGAAGGCTCTGCCTCCCATTCTACTTTTAAATACTCTAGGAACAACAAGTAGGCCTGCAGTGCGAGAGCGAAGTGCTCTAATAGGGTGATATGGTACTACAAGGTCATTAAGATAAGATGGGGCCTGATTATTTAAGACCTTGTATGTGAGGAGCAGGATTTTGAATTCAATTCTGGATTTAACAGGAAGCCAATGAAGGGAAGCCAATACAGGAGAAATCTGCTCTCTCTTTCTAGTCCCTGTCAGGACTCTTGCTGCAGCATTTTGGATTAACTGAAGGCTTTTCAGCGAGTTTTTAGGACATCCTGATAATAGAGAATTACAGTAGTCCAGCCTGGAAGTAATAAATGCATGAACTAGTTTTTCAGCGTCACTCTGAGACAGGATATTTCTAATTTTAGAGAAGTTGCGCAAATGGAAGAAAGCAGTCTTACATATTTGTTTAATATGTGCGTTGAAGGACATGTCCTGGTCAAAAATGACTCCAAGGTTCCTCACAGTGTTACTGGAGGCCAAGGTAATGCCATCCAGAGTAAGAATCTGCTTAGATACCATATTTCTAAGATTTTCAGGGCCGAGTACACTAACCTCAGTTTTATCTGAATTAAGAAGCAGAAAGTTAGCGGCCATCCAGGTCTTTATGTCTTTAAGACATTCCTGCAGTTTAACTAATTGGTGTGTGTTACCTGGCTTCATGGATAGATAGAGCTGCGTGTCATCTGCATAGCAGTGAAAATTTATGCTATGTCTTCCAATGATGCTGCCTAGATCATATTTAAGATCGATGAATTAATTAATGGCAGGACTTCTTTGAGCAGTTTTGTAGGAATGGGGTCTAAAAGACACGTTGATGGTTTGGAGGAATTAATTATTGAAGTTAACTCAGAAAGATCAATCGGAGAAAAAGAGTCTAACTTAACATCGATGGTACTGAAAGTAGCTGTAGATAATATTACATCTGTGGGATGATTATTGGTAATTTTTTCTCTAATGATAAAAATTTTATTTGTGAAGAAGTTCATGAAGTCATTACTAGTTAACGTTAAAGGGATTGTTGGCTCAGTAGAGCTCTGACTGTTTGTCAGCCTGGCTACAGTGCTGAAGAGAAACCTGGGGTTCTTCTTATTTTCTTCAATCAGTGATGAATAGTAAGATGTTCTGGCTTTGCGGAGGGCTTTCTTATAAAGCAGCAAGCTATTTCTCCAGGCTAAATGATGATCCTCTAAATTTGTGACACGCCATTTCCTCTCCAGCTTACGAGTTATCTGCTTTAGGCTACGTGTTTGAGAATTATACCACGGAGTCAGGTACTTCGGATTTGAGGCCTTAGTTTTCACAGGAGCTACAGTATCCAGAGTCGTACGTAGTGAGGAGGTAAAATTATTAACAAGATAATCGACCTCTGTTGGAGTAGCATTCAGATAGCTGCTCTGCTCTATGTTGGTACAGGGCATTGAAGATGATAACAGTGGGTGGATTATATTCTTAAACTTAGTTACAGCACTTTCAGAAAGACATCTACTGTGATAAAGTCTACTCTCCACTGCTGTGTAATCAATTATTGTAAATGTAAATGTTATCAGGAAATGATCAGACAGCAGAGGGTTTTCAGGAAACACTGTTAAATGTTCAGTTTCTATGCCATATGTTAAAACAAGATCTAGAGTGTGATTAAAGTGGTGGGTGGGTTCTTTTACAGTTTGAGAGAAGCCAATTGAGTCTAATAACAGATTAAATGCGATGTTGAGGCTGTCATTTTTAGCATCTACATGGATGTTAAAATCACCCACAATAATTATTTTATCTGAGCTGAGCACTAAATCAGATAAAAAGTCTGAGAAATCAGAGAGAAACTCTGTGTAAGGCCCAGGTGGACGATAGATGATAACAAGTAAGACTGGTTTCTGAGTTTTACAGCTGGGGTGGACGAGGCTAAGCATCAGGCTTTCAAATGAATTAAAAGTCTGTCTTGGTCTTTCGTTAATTAATAGACTGGTGTGAAAAATTGCTGCCCCACCGCCCCCTCGGCCTGTGCTTCGAGGTTTCTGGTAGTTAGAATGACTCGGGCGTGTTGATTCATTTAAACTAACATAATCATCCTGCTGCAACCAGGTTTCTGTAAGGCAGAGTAAATCGATTTGTTGATCAATTATTAAGTCATGTACTAACAGAGACTTGGAGGAGAGAGACCTAATATTTAGGTAATCCACATTTCACTGTTTTACTCTTTGGTTCAGATGTGGATACTGTATTGTTCTTTCTTTGTGATTTTTTATGTTTAAGTTGTTTATTGCTGGTTTTTAGTTTGTTTTTTGTCTTTTTGGGAGCTGACACAGTCTCAATGGAGATGGGTTTTTGGGGGGGTAGCAGGAGGAGAGAAGCTGCAGAGAGGCGTGTAAGACTGCAACTCTGCTTCCTGGTCCCAACTCTGGATAGTCATATTTTGGGGGGTTTAATAAATTGGTCCATATTTCTAGAAATGAGAGCTGCTCCATCCAAAGTGGGATGGATGCCGTCTCTCCTAACAAGACCAGGTTTCCTCCAGAAGGTTTGCCAATTATCTATGAAGCCCACATCGTTTCTGGGACACCACTCAGACAGCCAGCAATTTAAGGAGAACATGCGGCTAAACATGTCACTCCTGGTCTGATTGGGGAGGGTACCAGAGAAAACTACAGAGTCCCACATTGTTTTGGCAAAATTACACACCGATTCAATATTGACTTTAGTGACCTCCGATTGGCGTAACCGGGTGTCATTACTGCCGACGTGAATTATGATCTTACTGTATTTACGTTTACCCTTAGCCAGCAGTTTTAAATTTCCTTCAATGTCGCCTGCTCTGGCCCCTGGAAGGCAATTGACTATGGTTGCCGGTGTCTCTAGCTTCACATGTCTGAGAACAGAATCACCAATTACCAGAGTTTGACCCCCGGCGGGTGTGTCGCCGAGTGGGGAAAAACGGTTAGACACATGAACAGGTTGGTGGTTGTGAAAAGATTTTGTTTATTATTCAAATATGCTTTGCTTGTGATTGTGTAAACTCTGAATGACGATTCACCCTGATAAACATGAAGCCTTGCCTATGCTTATCATATGCCTGTGAAGACAAGTTCCTGTGTAAAGAGGAACGGAAAGTTCCACTTAAGCAGATGTTTAGTATAGTATGAACAGAACGTTTTAGCAAGATATGCATTTGTCTGTTAAGCAATCTATATTCTTTAGCAAGATATGCATTTGCAATCTATATTCTGAGAACAGGCGGAGACTGCCTCCGCCCTGTTGAGTAACCTACGTGCCTATATAACCTGCAATAAAGAAGAGTACTGTGTGACTCTCATTAGAGACGTTCACCCATGTACATGCGATTGATTATATTGTCTCACTGTGTTTCTGTTTTACTTTGGCAGCCTTCTATTTGGGAGATTTCCCCCGACATTTCTTGGTCCTTCAAAGCCGGATGAGACAGCCTATTTAAAGCAGCTCTCACAGAAGGCGCCTCACCAGGTCCCGTCGGTGCGAGAAGCCCACGTTGAAGTCTGCCGGCAGCTCACGCACTAGACGCGTGATAAAATCCAAGAGCGTGAATTCGGGTCTTGGTCAACGTTTTACAAGCGGTCCGCACCGTCGGGGGCTGATCAGGTGCATCTGAAGAAACCAGCGCCAAGGTAAGACAGACTACTTTGAGATAATAAAGGTTTGCGTAAAAACGAAAATGAAACTTAAAAGAAATAGACTCGTCCAAGAGAGACTGGAAGCATTAAGCTCGTCTTGACGACTGGTAGTCAGCTCGCCCGCAGAGGGTTGGAAGCAGTAAAATAAATATTGAGCTCGTCTAAGAATGATTGGTAGCTCCCCGAAAGGGTAAAAATAGGCCTATAAGCTCGCCCAAGAGAGGCTGGAAGCACTACGCTCGCTTTAAGGAAGCTGGTAGCGTGAACGCGCGTTGAAACTGTCTGTCTTTTATTGTCTATTTTTGTGGTGGAATAAGTTGATTTTTACAGCACAATAAGGAGGCTGAACTATTCCACTGATTTGTTTACTGTTGGTCGCTGAAGTACTGGCGAACTGAGAGGAAGGTCGTGTTTTATCACATAAAGCCGACACCGCTTTTGAGAATAGCTCAAAAGTAGAAGGGCGTGTCAGCCACTTCTCTCTGTTCTCGTGCCAGTGAAAGCGCCGCAGGTGTGTGTGTGTATTACTAAGCGCTAAAATACATAAAAAATAAATAAAATAAGTAGAAATAAACATATAAAACAAATAAGAAAATGGGAAATAAAGCAACAAAACTCACTGCTGACGAGCAGTGGCTAGAAAAGAAATGTCCAGGCGCCGGACAAATTAGTGCATATAGATGGAGAAATCCAAAGAAAACTAAATGTCCCACGTGGGAGGGAAAATGCATTAACTAAATTATAAGAAACCCTCCAAGTAGAAATAAATACTGAAAAGGAAGCTAAAAAGAAATCAAAGCATACACAAGAGTTGTAATATTTTAAAGCATGGAAAGAGGAATGAAGTGGAATAAACAAAAGGTTAAATTAAGGTTAACTTAAATTAAAGCAATGAAACAAAATTGGGAAGACAACCAAGCTGAATGAATAGAATGCGTGAAACCAGATAATTCACACAAAATATATCAAATAAAAAAGAGAGATGCATAAGGCATATTAAGGCTGTGTCATTGTTCAGCCAAGGAAAATGTCTCCAGCTTGGGAAGGTGTGAAGCTGCAGGTTCACACAGACCCGTGATGGATACATAATAAAATATAAACTAATATACTATTGTATATTAGTAGTAAAGTAGTGTATTGTGATACACTATTGCTGTTATAAAAAAGGAAAAACAATACAATGATAACATTAATAATGACATACTATTAATAGGAAGAGGCACCTCAGTCAGTTATGATGTGAGGTGGAAGATTGTTAAAAGTAGTCTGATTCAAGCTTAAGGTTTGCTCAAACTCAGTACAATGATATAGGAGATGAAGAAAATAAGGAAATAAATACACTAATCAGGTGCATAGAGACACTTGACCTGCTTGTAAACCTGTCATCTTAGATGAGACTTTGTTAAGATGAAGAGCAAACCTATACTAACAACTAATAAGCCAAACCCTGTATACAACAGCTAAAGCTACAGGTTTGAGAAGCTGAATAAAATGAATTAAATATGTGGACACTACCAAGCTGATGAGCAAGTTACACATTTTTTATTTTTATTTGTTTTTTAGAGCAGAAGCTACATATTAAAGGTCACACATGCAGCTGTCTGTGAGCTCAGTTTTTTCCTCACACTTCTGCTCTGTTTCTGGCAGCAGCTTTTTCTTTTTCTTTTTGTGTCCTTGATGATGATAAGTCCAGAGCCAGCTGAGAGCTGGGTTATCTGTTTTGTTTTATGTGTCAAGGCTGAGAAATTAAAACTTAGTTTCTTGTTTTGAAAAAAAAAAAAAAGAGGTTTTGTGTTTCTCAGCCAAGAACAACTACAATTTCATTTTCTGTTTTGAGACAGGATAATAATAATAATAATAATAATAATAATAATAAAACAAAGAGTGATGTTTTGTTTAAGTGTTGAAGCAGGCTAATACTGCAACATATCGTCTAGTGCATGATCTGCGAGCAATATATGAAATCATCTTATTTATCTTTAAATAAACTCCAATTATGGAGACCTGAAGTCACATGCTTAGGGCACACCCTCAGGTGAAGGCAGAAAGCTACTAAACAAAGAAAAGAAGCTATACAGAATGCGCCACAGCCACAAAACTAAGTATTCACATTCTTTCTGACTCTTTGTGAGCCTGAGTTATGACCTTGGCTCCCTGTTTTTCTGCTTCCACCAAGGGTGGGGGTGACGCTCCTGTGGCATGTGCTCTGTTCTCTTTACTATCACAAAGAAAAAAAAAGAGAGAGGCCCCTACTCTCTGAATACAATATTCTCTTCATAACTCGGCAGTATGAAATGTCATGAAACAGTGTAACTCACTCACAGTAAATCAGCAGTATAGGATAATACAAACCTATCTAATAAATCTAATGATTTTCACATTCTTTTAACTAAGAAGTGTGATGCAAACTAAAACTGACAAAGGATGAACAAAAAGCAGCTCCCACAGCTGAGCAAAAGAAATGGCTGAAATGCGGAGCGCAACTAAGAGATGACTTGATGATTTGTGAAGGAAAACCAATACTTCCAAAATCTCTACACAAAACAGCAGCCTTAGTGACACATGGAGTTACTCTCCATGCGTCAACAGGAGGGAGAGGAGATATAATCTCCAAAACACTTTTACACTCTAAATTTCGAAACTTGAGCAAAATGCTTATGTAACCATTTTATTCCAACATATGGCATCCCCACTCTGATAAGATCAGATAATGGGACACACTGTGTCAATGAGGTAATCAGCAAAGTCTCTGAAGCACTAGGATTCAGCATCAAAAATCACTGTGCTTATCACCCGCAAAGTGCAGGATTAGCGGAAAGAACTAACGGCACAATAAAACAGAGACTTAGAAAATGTATGGAAGAAACAGGAAGGCCGTGGCCAGAGTGCATAGGCCTAGTAAAAATGTGGATGAGATTAACACAAGGTTCACAAAAACTTACGCCTTTTGAAATCATTCATGGCAGACCATTTCCACTGCCAATCACAAGTGAACCTTTAGATAAATCAATCAGAGAAACTACACTAGCAGAATGAATGTCAAAACTGCTGGAAAACAAAGATATTGTTTTAAACAATAAATTGCCTTCTGAATCTTCTCCAGTATCTTGCAGGTTGAAGCCAGGTGATTGGGTCCTGATTCGAGTTCTCCAGAGAAAGAATTGGAGCTCGCCCCGCTGGGAAGGCCTATACCAAGTGCTTATCAACACACCAACCGCCTGTAAGATAGCAGAGAGACCATCTTGGATTCACCAAAGCCACTGCAAGAAAGTGAGTGACAGCCCAGACTCATAGACGCCAGCACCCCTACCCTCAGGTGATCTGACTGGTGAAGGGAGGGCTGATTGGGTATATCCCGCCCTCTGCTTCTTGCCAGTAGTCTACTCACCTGAGGACCTAGGTGTGTTTGGTCGCCATGAAGACGCTTGTTGTCCTCGTGGCTGTCCTCCTACTCTCAGCAGGACTCCTCATGTTTCTAGAGGATGGTACAGAAGACGAACAGCACCATCTACGGATGAGATGGACGCATGACAATTCACACCTCCGTGACATGACACAAGACCACATTCACCCATGGATGAATAACTCATGGTACCGCTACGTACATGACAGAACTAAGGGAGAGCCTAATAACACTGCATGTTACGTCTGCTCCCACATGCCATGCACTTCAACACATCCCACTTTTTATGGAAACTACATGAATAAAACACAAGCCAAGTGCGCTGCCAGCTTCGCGGGCATTGGCTATCAACATAAGAAAATCATCATTGATGAGACAAGCTCTATCATCTATTCACTTAACCTTCTTAGTATCTTTCAGGGACCACCCCAATACGAGGTAATCACCGTCGAAAACGCTGGACTTGACAACGGAACGTGTGACCGGCTCTTCTGGATCAACTTCAACGTGACGAATCGGAACACGTCCCTTCACTTCCCAGTGTTCTTGGACCAAACCCCAGGGAAGAACCACTCCATGTGCTACCGACAAGACAACGGTAACAGACCCCTAGGCAACACCACCAACTGTAACCAAACCGCAGCCAACGGAGAGGGCGCACCTGTAAACACGTCCGCGCCCAGCAACGGCACCTACTGGGTGCAGGGAATGGCCTGGCTGTGTGGACAACGTGCCTACTTCATACTACCACCCGGATGGACGGGCACCTGTGCCCCAATCTTCATTTCAGATCACACCTTCAGGATGTCAGCTGTAAATAGCTCTCAGACTACAAGACGACGACGAGACATCTCCACAGTGCAACCACATGACCCCATCTATGGCAGTGATGTGCCAGAGGAATTTAAGCTTTGGACCACCGGACAAAAGGTCCTCCACTCACTGTTTCCATGGGTGGGCACCGGAAAGAACATGTTAAGGATTGAAACTTTGGACTACCGCTTTGGACTGTTCCTGAATGCCTCGTGCAAAATCAACAATCAACAAAATGAAGAGATTGATGCCCTGTGCATAACTGTGATGCAACACCGAGTCGCACTGGACATGACTCTGGCTGAAAAAGGAGGACTCTGTATACTCTTTAACAACACATGCTGTACATACATTCCAGATAATGTTCACTCTTCCAACATGACCGACGCCTTACGCACGCTGAAACAACTCAGGGACGCTCAGCAACAGGACTATGTCACGAATACTGAAGATTGGCTTACCTGGCTGTTGAGTGGTTCCTGGAAATCTCTTTTAATAAAAGGACTGGTTTTTGTAGGAGTTCTTCTACTCCTACTCTGTTGTTTTACTTCTTGTATTTTGCCATGTGTACAATCAATGATTAATAAAGTTGTTGCAGTTCATGTGCAGGCATACCTGACACTGCCCATGGACGAAGATGATGATGATCCACCTGACACTGAAATGCTGTGATACACCAATGTATGACGTGCTGATTAAAAATGCGCTGCAAGAAATCATGCACAGATAATAAACCAATGGTGTTTTAACTAGTGTGAAAGTTAAACAACAGGAGGGAAATGTGAAAAGATTTTGTTTATTGTTCAAATATGCTTTGCTTGTGATTGTGTAAACTCTGAATGACAATTCACCCTGATAAACATGAAGCCTTGCCTATGCTTATCATATGCCTGTGAAGACAAGTTCCTGTGTAAAGAGGAACGGAAAGTTCCACTTAAGCAGATGTTTAGTATAGTATGAACAGAACGTTTTAGCAAGATATGCATTTGTCTGTTAAGCAATCTATATTCTTTAGCAAGATATGTATTTGCAATCTATATTCTGAGAACAGGCGGAGACTGCCTCCGCCCTGTTGAGTAACCTACGTGCCTATATAACCTGCAATAAAGAAGAGTACTGTGTGACTCTCATTAGAGACGTTCACCCATGTACATGTGATTGATTATATTGTCTCACTGTGTTTCTGTTTTACTTTGGCAGCCTTCTATTTGGGAAATTTCCCCCAACAGTGGTGTACCTGGGGCTTCAGTTTAAGACTATGCTTCCTCCTCACCGTCACCCAGCCGCCCTCTTTCCCCAGCTGCTTGGGGTCTGCTGGGGAACAGCTAGCGGGGCCTACGCTATCTTCGGCTGCACCAGCTACAGGGGCCTGGCTAGCTACGGGTGAATGAAGGGTGCGAAGCCGAGTCTCCAATTCAGTAATCCTGGCCTCCAGAGCTGCAAATATGCTACATTTGTTACAGGTATCATTACTGCTAAAGGAGGCCGAGGAGTGACTAAACATCTGACACAATGAGCAGGAAAGTGCAAGAGGGACAGGTGAAGTAGCCATGGTGCTAACGAGTCGGCTACGAGCTAAGCTAAGCTAGCGAAACGGTAAAGAGACAGTGAGTGAATACTTTGGCTATAAATTAGGTAGTGAGCACACAGAAAGGGTGATTCAGATGAAGCACGTTAAGATTATACTATGAAAAAGGGATGTGTCAAAAGATTTAAATTAAATTGCTAAGCAGAAAAGCTACTCAGAAACACCACTGTGTTTGAGCAGGAACAGGAAGTGATACTCTACCGCAGAGCGAGCGAACACCAAGTGACAGCCCTGATCTGATCTGATCTTTATCTAACAACAAATGATAAAGTGCACTTGTGTGTAAACAGGTGCACTGTTACAAAGTGATTATTTAGAACTATAACTCTATATAGTATATAACTATAGGTCTCTTTTATTTGCAAACGTTTGTATTGTTACGTTGTAACACCTGGAACAAGCTAGCTCTTAGCTTATAAGCTAGTTCTGTTTCAGGCCTCATTCTTCGCATGTTGAATACAATCTTCTTTCCACTGCACACGTCTTTACAAAACAATCCACATATTTAATCAGGCAGATTTCATGACATAACTCTCCCAGAGATTTCTGTCTGATTCTCTTTTTCATGTGAGACAAATGATTTGACCACTATGCTATAAGATAACAAATTCACTTTCTCAATTGTTTATTTAAGCTGAAAAATTTCAGCCTCTATGTGCTGTGAGCCTATAGTCTTCATTCCCCAATTTAACTTATAGTTTTGTGGGCTGTCATGCCAAACTGTATCTTATTTTTATCTGAAGTTTACCAAAAAGCCAACACACACACACAGACCAGTACCTACACACTGACTCTGGATCCTGCAACACTGACAGAAAACATTCCCGCTGAAACAAAAGGGAAAGGAAAGGAGCGCACTCATGTACAGAAAGCTCTTTAAACACGAGGTTATCCCAGCTGGGTCCCTTTCCCCTACCAGGCACCTCAAACCCACTCGCACACGGACTCAGGTGACCTCAGAGGCCACATCATGGTGGAGTGGGGCAATGTCTCACAGAGTTCCCAGTGATGGTAACAGCTTTTTTCACATCCTGACTCACACGTTGAAGTAAGGGTTAAAAAACCCTTTTGGCCACCTTCTATCGCAAATGGGGTTTAATATGTGGGAGTGCCCAGCAGTCAAATGTGTTCACACTGTACACAGCTGTATAAGCACCAGACACACTGCACAGTAAACCCAAATACACCCAAAATGCTGGTTGGGACTCCCCACTGGAGAGGTCACATCGCTATTTGTCAAGAACATCGTTGCAATCAAGCAAAAAAAAAAAAAAAAACACCTAAAGAAACAGCTGATAATGAAACTGGTAAATGAAAAAAAACTGGAGGAATGGTGAAATAACAACATGCAAACTAAACAATAAGACACACCACCAGTTCTTCCCCTGGGAGGAGACACCTCAAGTGTGATGACATCACAGATTGTACTGCAGCCACACTGAGCACATCCCACTACAGTGTAACCGTGAGGGCAGAGACCTACAGATGGATACCTGAGGAACATGCAGCCAGAATCAGCCTACCACAAACTGAAGGCCCTCTGTCAGCAGACACTTTCAGCTGTGATACAGACTCCATACTAGCAGGGTGTGTGCTGAACACAACATGCAGCCTACCTTACTGTTGCTTTGGAAAACCCAGCTTCAGGATGGAAACTGGCAGATCATCGCCAAGAGAGCGCCACCCAGTGGTCGACCTGCAGGTAAGAGAGAGAGAGAGAAGGCATGCGACCTGATTGGCTCTATCGTCAGACTTGTGCTTCTCCTGCACAGGTCAAAGTGTCTGCTCTGGAACATCTCCATAATTCCTGTGGTGTTTGGCTCAGAACAGCACTGTGTAAGCATTTACAGTAACACATCGTTTTTGTTGCTGATGCAACTGTTACACAGCGTTAGAGTGCTGTGCCAGAACGTTCCTCCTGTCAGTGAACGGGAGCAGAGAGCGCTTGTAACTGCAGCTCTCGGTCTGAGCGCCTCTTTCTGCAGCGGCTTCGATGTGAAAAAGGAAGATGACAACAGATGTGTACAGCAGTATGTAGAGGCATTTGGTGGAGAGAGAAATCCAATTTAAATGTGTATACTGGAGGTGCATTTTAACACCAGGTGTAAGTGTAATCCGGCTAAATCGGAGCAGAAATACTTGCCAGATATGACACACATGCTGGTGCCAGTTGGAAAGGAGGCTGAAGTTGGCGAAAGATATCGAGGGATCATATCCATCCTTTTGTTATTCTGCAGCTGATCCATTTTCTGCTTTAGTCAGAGAGCTGGCAGCCACAAGCACAGGAGGGAAGGCTCCAAAGGAAAAGGAAGAGCTCCACCTACTGGTGGGAAAATGTGGGAGCTTTTGCAGACACATGTACACACACACACACACACACACAGTGAGAGAGAGAGGCTGACCCCACACTCTAGTCATATAATGGCTGTGGCACAAAAAAGACATGAAACACAAAGAGTCCTTTTAATGCTGAAATTAATAAGTGGGAGTGAAAGTGCACATTAGTGCACCTACACACACAGAGACATGCACACACACACACACACACACACACACACACACACACAGGGACGTGCACACACACTTAGACACTTATAAATACAGCGCTATCTTTCTCTCTTGACTATTTTGCATTTTAATTGCACTTGCTCACCATTTTCCACACAAACATCTTTGTGGGCGCACACACTCGACTCGCCCTCACTCACAGCTGTGCAGCAGGGGTCAGGCTTCCACCCGCTCCGTGACAAACATCCAAGCAGCTCTGTTACAGGAACGGCTCCATAGCAGACACAGCGCTCAGGTGCTGCTGATGCAGCGCTGCACACACACACACACACACATGTTGCAAAGACACAGACACGGACACACACACAGACACACAGATCCTGCACAGGCACACACATGCTAGATGGACACACGTGCGCTGCACAGACACACACACAGACACGGACACACACAAACACACAGACCTACACATGCTCCACAGACACACACGCTGCATCGTAGGTCCAAAGGTGCGGAGCTAGAGTTTGTGTTACTGTAGCTTAAGGAATGTTTCTTGGCAAACAGCATGATACTGTAACTCAGGTGGGAGGTGTTTACGTGCACACACACACACACACACACACACACACACAGTGTGTGAAACAGATCAGTCATGCTGCTCGTGTACGAGCTGCACAGCACACAGCATTGCTGTTAAAGACGCAGGGATCAGTCCTATTCAGCCGTCCTCTCTTCATGGAGAGGCGATAGCTTCCAGATTTCTGCTGCGTCCACCATAATATGGATCCAAATTGGTCTGCTCTCATTCCCAGAATGTCCAAGCCAGTGCATCGTCACATTTATGCAGAAGCCGACAGTTGGTGGCAGTGCATGAGTCACTGGGTCGCAGCATTAGTGAGACAGGTCTGGCATCCAGCCTGCCATTTCTGAACATGGAGGGTTGTTGTTGTGATCTCTGACCAAATGTGACCAAGCTTCTGTTAGTAACCCCACACAGCGGGTTAAAAGCATCAGAATGGAAGAAGTGGCTCTGCATCCCCCAAGATGAACTGCTGCTCACAAACTATATGTATCGATACAGAGATTTATTTTCTACGAGACCAGCAATACCACAAGATATGAAAAAAGATTTAAAAGGAATACAGAGCACACACTGAAAAATGGAAAAAAGGTGTTTAGACCAGAGGATATACAGTCACAAGGACTCTGTGGAGTTCTGTGACTAACCAAGTCCACCTCATGGGTCTATAGCTTCTAAAAACTAGCTACAGTAACGTGCATCGCTCATTTTAGAGATGGAATCCTGCTAATGAGTGAAGATAGAGTCCTAAGAAGATGAAAGGAGCACTTTAAGGATCTGCTGAATGAAGAATATGAGAGAGAGGAGAATGGATGGATGGTGTTATGGACAGTGTAGCACAAAGACAGCTGTCCTTAGTACAAGGGATAGTTGACGATCCACACCATGGAGGTATGAGAAAGAGCTGCTGAAGCTGGGCTACCATGATGCTCGCCATGGCTTCATGCTGAGAGAGAGCAGATGTGATGTTTTCTATGAGTGTGTTTATGGAGGTTAGAATTTGAAGCCTTTTATTGTCATGCATTTATTGAATAATGAAATTGCAGAGCAGCTCCACCTTCAGATCCAAGATAAGTTCAGATGTCTTAAAAGGAGGGATAGAGGACAGAACCTGGCTTCTCGGTGCCATGAGGGTTCGTTGGTGTTTTGCAAAGGCAGGATAGATGGCAGAGAAACTGGCATCCCGGTGCCAGAAGGGTTTGCTGCTGCATTTTGCAGAAGAGGGAACAAAACTGTTAAACTGGCATCCTGGTGCAAGGAATGTTTACTGCTGTGTTTGCAAATGATCGAAATGGAGACGAAAAATGGCGACACGGTGCCAGGAACATGCGGTATATTTTGTTAAATACGTTTATATATTCAGGGAAACCGGCATCCCAGTGGGAAAGCTTGCTGCTACATTTGCAGTCATGGATCAGTATCCAGCAACATCAAGGAACACAGGAAAACAGAGAAGTACCAGAGACTGAAGGAACAACTGGAGCAGATGTGGAAGATGCCAAAGCCCAAAGTTGTGTTAGTGGTGACAGGAGGTCACGAGAGGTGGCGAGGTGGACGAGAGGAAAAGCGGGACCATGGAGGAGGTTACGGCGGTGTGGTTAGACACGAGGGGAGGAAGAACACCCTGGGTGGAGAGCAAAGTGGTGACAGAAGGACGTCCTGTGTAGGGAGGAAACGAGACACCAGCCATGTGCGTTGAGCTCAGGACAGCGGTGGGCCGAGTTCAGAGCTCTGCGTATGCGGGGTAAGTTATTAAAGATGAATAATTAAAGAAGAGTGACTGTCCTCCTTTTTCTTCAGTGGACGCTGGAGCAAAGTGGCGGTGAGGACGTCTGAGGACGCTGCCCACTTGGAATTTGAATGGACTTTTTATTGGACTTTTAGTAGTTTTAGATCATCGGCTGAGGCCACTGCAACTTTTACTTGGGCTGTTTTTTATATTTAAATTCTTGTTGTCCTTGGCCAGGGTATTTTAAATAAATTATATTTTAGAAACTTAATTTTTATATTTTCTCCTGCATTGACTCCTGCTCTTCCTGTTCTAGAAGGTTTCCCTTCCCAGAGAGCACCTCGTGACACATATCCCCGACCTTTTGTTTTGCTGATTTGTGCTGCTGTAGGTAGAATGCAGGTCACTATTGAAATGAACTGGCTGTATTGTTGTCCATATATATGATAAATTAAGTTAAGTTATTACAGTGTTACTGATGTGACACTAATTCACATCATTCTATCAGGAAATGCGTGAGAGATGGAGAGAGGCTGAGGCAGAGATGGATGTGAGGAAGACGCGAAGGATGATGAAGAGGATGAGACACACAGGGAAGGAGATGCAGCTGTCAACAATGGATTCAACATCTGTACAGAAAGTGTGCATGTGAGTGCATGTGATCTGCATTTTACCACACAGCACAAAACCTTGGAGTAGTGCCAAACTAACCAGTGGCAATAATGTGCACATTTCTTAGTCATTTCCTGTTATATGCATATATAGAGGACCTATTTAAGCATCAGTGAGTGAGACTGAAGATGTTGGTCGGTAAGCTGAAAATCCCACAGTGGCGAGGAAACAGTTAAAAGGATGCTTCTGTCTCCACCGTGGATCACAGAGGATGGTTCCCAGTCTCCCTGTGATGGTGTGCAGCATGAGCTGTGGCTGGGATTGATCCATATGAGGAACTAAACTGAAGTGACCTGAACACTCAGTGTGCGCTGATAATACCGTCGCCTCTCCAATTTTAATAGTAAATAGCAGACGGGCAGGCTGAGCCTGCTGTGAGTGCTAAATGGAACTAATGAAGATTTGTGAAGTCGAGTGTGAGTAAATCTAAAAAGTGATTTTATGTTTGACAAACTGTAGAACGCACATTGATTGAACTTCTCAACCATGCAACACTTCCCTGTGTCCAGTGATGTAGAAAAGCTTTTGCAGCTGGTTGTGTTGTTTTAGTCTCATCACTGTTTCTGACACTGATGCAGACGGAGCTCAGGAAAGCTGCTGGTCGCCATACGTCTGTGTACCACGAGGCAGGGCTCTTCTGTAACTGCGTCACACTCCCACAGGACCACTGGAACTACATATACTGTGTCTTTCAGTTGTCTCATGTATAGTATCAGTGAAATGTCCCTTTATGCCCAAACATGCATGTCTGTAAAGCTTACAGTTTAATAGCTTACTGCAAATGTATGCAATAAACACGCTCAGTTTGAGCAGATGAGCCTGAGCCTGCCCCCCACCCCCAACCCTACACCCATCCACCATTCACAGGCAGCAACCCAACAAGGTGCTCATGCTACATACACAGAGATTACACTAGCTTATTGAGTCCTAAAGCACACACACACTTTCAAACACTCTGTTTGTATGTATCAGGCAGATATATACTGGGTAGATAATAGCCACAGTCACACACACACACACACTCTCTCTCACACACACACACACACACACACACACCATTACACAAAATGTGTTTCACAAAATAATCGAGAAATCAAAAGTGTTCGAAGTGGAGACACAAAGAGATAAAGACACAGATACCCATCCACTCTGCTGTTATTATTTAGCTGATGGTCCATTATCTAACCCTGTGTGTGTGTGTGTGTGTGTGTGTGTGTGTGTGTGTGTGTGTGTGTGTGAATATATAAGTGCTCCTTCACATTACAGTGCTGCTACATTTCCTGCACACACAGAAAAGACAAACCCACAGATAAAGCAGCTATTGTCGCAGCCGTAATCCCAGTGAAAAACATGTTGTGGTGTTGCTGTGATACAAACAGGAGCATATTGTCTTGACAACAAAAGGCAGCCTTGTGAGCGGTGGAAAGAAAAGGGAAGCGGAGCAGTGATCCACAATAACATTATTGTAATGTGGGAGTTATATCAACAGTGTTTTTCTTCCAAAGCCTCTACAACAACATACTTATTGCAGTAACCTAGATAAGTGCCAGTTCTGTTCCTTTAATACTATCAATACATAAACAGACGTGTTTGTAAGATACACAGAACTGTTTAGCATCATGGCTAAATGCAGCCTAAGCCCACAGCACCATGGATGCCCTCCATGGACCAGTGTCACGAGCATCCCTGCACACCTTTCTTTCCCTTTCCACACCCACCAGCCACAACCATGTGACCTTATCAAAGTGGCTGATAACACTAAAACTTAACAAGAAAAAAGAGCTGTTTACTTTCCATCCAATGTATCCCAGACTATGAAGTGAGCATTGTTAGAACATTATCACTTATGAGTGGCCATAATGTGTTGACTCATGTAAGTGAGAAGACAGTACAGATACATTTTCACACACATGCAGTTAAGCAGTTGGCCACAGTTGGCAGTTACTGAAAATATGTAAAACAAGTATGTGATTACTTGCAGTTATCACAAATGTGGGAGTGAGAACAGACCTGCAACCGAGGACAAAAGTAAGAGACAAACCTGTTGTGAGTAGAAAAGTTAAAGTTTAAAAAATGGATCAGTATGGTGAGTAAACTGAACATCCTGATTCCCCTCATCACTGACAACAAGGCTGAAGTTCATTCTCACTGTCAGCCATTCTGTGGTGTTTAGGTTCTGATCAACAGGTTTGCTTAAAGGGCATACATCACACACTAAGTCGACCCGTCAGTGGAACAAGCTGTTTTTTCATTGACAAATAACCACACTGTGTCTTTATCCACTGCTAACACTGCAGACAGCATCGGGGCAGACAGCAGAGCTGGCGTCCTCCTCTGTGGTGCTCGTCCTTGCACCGTGCGCGACTCATGCTGGCTGCTACAGGCTTTTCTATAACCTGCCTTTTTTCTTCAACTCAATCAATAGGTATGGTTTCGGATACTGACAAATCTTTCCAGTGGGTTTAAACCAAACAATCGGTGTGAGATTGGAGTGCAGACTTTTACCTTTACCTTCAGGTAAAGCATTAACATTTTAGGATTTACAATCATTTTTACACACAGCTCCTATTTTCAGGGAACAAGCAGTTTAATGACCTCATGATTTAATTAGAAACACAGCATTTAGAGTTTGTTTGAGGCAGTCAGTAACACCAAAGAACATCCAAGTATTAGAAACAGTTCCTGAGATGGGTTT
The DNA here is from genome assembly GCF_001858045.2 of Oreochromis niloticus. Lineage (NCBI taxonomy): Eukaryota > Metazoa > Chordata > Actinopteri > Cichliformes > Cichlidae > Oreochromis > Oreochromis niloticus. The sequence goes on from NC_031966.2 coordinate 930,207, forward strand.
ACATAAAAATGGCTGTAGTTTCTAAACACTTTGTGCAGTAACTTTGTTTAATCCCTTAAATTAAAGCTCAAAGTCTGCTCTTTAATCACAACTAGATTCTGTTATGTAGAATCCACTGGTGTGGGGCACAGATACAAAACTCAACAAAAAAACTGTCATTGAAACTGTCATTGAAAAAAAACTGCTTGCAGATCTAATCACCTAACTGTACGCCTTTGTAGTAGTTCAGTACAGAGCTATTATTATAAGTTTTCACTCTTAGCCTCACAGGCTGCTTATGGTTCTGTAACTCGTGCACATGTGATTGGGGAACTGCAAATAAAGTATTTTAAATTAGGTTTTCTACATCTCAGATTAGTGCTGAGCAACAGACTAATGCAACTGCTGATTGTGTCTTATTTGTCAGATATGTCCGTTACAGTGATGCAGTGGTAAACGGACTGATTCTTATACAGCGCTTTTCTACTCTCCCGGAGTACTCAAAGCGCTGTATACAACATGCCACATTCACACCCACTCATACAAGCACTTCTAAACACAAGTGCAAACTAATCTACATTCACACACATTCACACTCCGATGAACGCATCAGAGGGCAACTTGGGGTTAGTATCTTGCCCAAGGATATTTGGCATGCAGACTGGGGAAGCCAAGGATCAAACCACCAACCTTCCAAACAGTAGCTGATCTGCTCTACCACCTGAGCTACAGTCACCCCGGTGGTTAGCACTGTCGTCTCACAGAGTATGTGGCTGTGCACCTACAGGCCTGCCGTAGGCTGATGATCCCATGTACCCAGCCGCTCAGCCTACGACAGCTGGACAGCCTCCAGCCCAACCACATACAGAAGATAGGGAGAAGATGGTAGATGGGTGGATTGGACTGGATGGATGGATGGATGGAGGGATGCAGGGAGGGATGGATGGATGGATGGTTGGATGGATGCAGGGAGGGATGGATGGATGGATGCAGGGAGGGATGGAGGGATGGATGGATGCAGGGAGGGATGGAGGGATGGATGGATGCAGGGATGGATGGATGGCTGTAGCTCAGGTGGTAGAGCAGGTCATCCACTGATCGGAAGGTTGGTGGTTCGATTCCTGCCTTCCCCTAGTCTACATGCCAAATATCCTTGGGCAAGATACTAACCCCAAATTGCTCTCCGATGCATCCATCGGAGTATGAATGTGTGTGAATGTTAGCTATAAAGCACTTAGTAAGATGTGCTTGTGCGAATGGGTGTGAATGGGTGAATGCACAAGTTGTGTAAAGCGCTTTGAGTGCTCAGATGAGTAGAAAAGCGCTATATAAGAACCAGTCCATTTACCATTTACCATGATGGAGGGATGGATGGAGGAATGGATGGAGGGATGGATGGAGGGATGGCAGTGTTTGTAGTTAGTTAGTCACTGTAAGAGTAACTGTTGCTGTTTTCAGTCTGGAACTGTTAGTTAATAAGTCTGAGTTTCTGTTTTGCTCTCTTGTTGTTTCTGTGTATGGACTTTTTCTGTGATTGTATTTTCAGAGTCCTTTCCCCTCTGTCTTTGTACCACACTCGAGTGTCTGCTTGCATTTTGAACTGTAGAAATATAAACCATTGCCCCTGATAACAAATGGGTAATATTATTATAAGGAGTAGTATGTAAGATCACTTTCCCTGTTACTGAGGACTGAAATGGTAAATGGACTGGTTCTTATAAAGCACTTTTCTACTGAGCGCTCAAAGTGCTTTACACAACTTGCATCATTCACCCATTCGCATCCATTTATACAAGCATTTCTAAGCTTTTCCTGTGCTTTGTAGCTAACATTCATATACATTCATACTCTGATAGATGCATCGAAGAGCAACTAGGAGTTAGCATCTTGCCCATGAGTACCCACCTTGTGATTAGTAGATCACATGCTCTACAGCCACCCCCACAACTGTGCAGAATGTAGAATTACCAAAATGCCTTTGCTTGTTTGGAGTGTGGAGAGGAAAGAGGAGCCCCAAGAGAAAACCACATTCACTGTCCTCAAAGAAGAGGAGCTTATGTTGAGTGTTAGAATGAGCTCTCACTTAAGAGCTGCTTTTAATGTGCCAGACATCTTTGCACTCTTGTGAGTGTGGAAGAGGGAGACGACCCTGGGCTGGGTAGTTCTTCATCTAATGCTCGTGTGATAATATATATATATATATATAGTACTATGTAAAAGGTTTGAGCCTGCCCATATCTTTTATATGCTGCTATAACAAATCGGTCCACGATTTACTGAAATATGTAAACATGCACAGAAACACAGCTAGTATCATTCTTTTTTTAGTTTCCTTATATATTATAAAGAGTCTGAAAGTGAATATTTGGTGTGAGCAGCTTTGTTGTCCTGCACAGTCTGAACTCCTAACTCCAATCTTCTGTCAATTCTTTTTACAGGCTTCTAAAAGGACATTTAAAGCTCTTTGTTAGATGTTTCTGCTTTTTTTCTCTTCTCTGTCCGGGTGATTCCACGCCGCTTCAATAATGCTGAGGTCTGGGCTCCAGGGAGGTCAATCCATGACTGATAGTGTTGTTATTGTCTTTCTTGGAGCCTATCCAGCAGTCATAGGGTGAGAGGCAGGGCACAGCAGGGTCCAACAACGGGCTGTCGTGCTATTGCAAGGCTAACACAGAGAGGCAGATATGCATTAACACAGGTAGCTGCAGTACTCAGAGAGAACTCAGAGGGAGAACATGCACACTGTGTACAGGAAGGCTTCAGCTGACTGCTGGCTTTAAAGACACGACCTTCTTATTGGACCCTTCTTGCAGTCATTTGTCAGCAAACACAATGAAACATAGGTGGGTTGAGGTTGTTTGTAGTTTGAATCAACGTTTGCTGATTTATGGCCTCCTTACTAATCATATATAATGTTTTCCTTTTTTATGTTCTGATGCTGTGTTGGGCTGCAACCTGGTTTTCCTTACAGATACATGCTGTAAAAGCTGCAGTGTGGCCATTTCTCCTCCAGGGGGCTCTGTGTGGTTGCCTTCCATGTCAGGGCTCATTACTGCTGTGGGTAGCCGCAGTAATGTGGTAAGAGCTGGAGTCATCGGCCTACAGTGCACACGGTGAACCTCTAGGTGTCACCCATTGTCTAGTTGTCAAGGCAGAGGGGAGGGAGGTGTCTCTAATCTACCCCCCCTGAAAATTCAACCATTTGGGGGTTTTAGCAACACCTAGTTCCACGTGCCTCTCCAGCACATTTCTGCCTGCCACCACATCTAAGCTCAGTCTCTTTTTGTTGTGAACTCGAGTGGCTCTGAGACTGCTGGGCTTCTCTGTTTCTCTGAGCTCAGACTAAATTAATCCTATATGCTTCCAGACATTTTGTTTGCAGAAATGCTTCTAATATGAATAATAAAAAGCGATGTTTCCTGATGTTATGATCAGTAACTGAGGAGAGCAGGTGGCTTTACCCTTCATCAAATCCATTTTCAATGTATTCTCTGTGTTCAGAGCCTTTAGAATGATAGAAATTCAGCTAATTATTTTTAAAGTGAATTAGCCAAATTACTAATTAACAAGTGGCTGTCACCAAAATGACTGTTATAGATGTATAAAGCAAGGGATGGCATAAATCCCTTATATTTGAGAAGACAAAATTAAAAATGTTAAAATTGAACTTATTATCTAAACTATTTGATCATTTATTTATGTGTTTACTAATCTGTCTAATTTCCACAGTTCTGTGTTGTTTGTGTTTATTAGTTTGTCAGTGTTGTACTGATAGTGTGCTGTGTCACTGTGCTGACATGTTGTGTATGGTTTTTCTAATTACTAAGACTGAAGCTCATTCTTTCATTGATTATCAGCTTATGTTGATGCCATTTGAGCAAAAATGATTGCTAACTAGTACCTGAAATACTACATAATCCATACTAATAAAATGATAATGCACTGCTGTGTGTGCATTTGTTCTGCTGGTATTTGACGATGCTCCACTGCAGACGTGGGACTCTTCCCTGCTTTAGGATTACAGCTCATTTCAGACATACCAGCGTTTCTGATGCTGTGTCCTCATGAAGACTGGCTGTTAGCTTAATTAACACAACATTTTTTAAGAAAATCGTTAAAACACAAAAACTTGGGGAAGGAGTGGAGTGCTATAGTTCAGAGATATGGGCAAGAATTAAGAGAAAAGTAGAGGTCTGCTTGGTTTTACTCAGACAAGTAAAGGTTACACAAAAGCTGAATGAGGAAGAGTAAAAATGAGTTAGTTCTGAAGTCTGCCAACAAATCTGCTGCCTATAAACTGAAGTTATGAACTGGACACGTGAAACAAACTCAAAATAACCAACCTAGCATACAGAGCACAACTAGCTGGCTCATCAGACAAGTGTATTAATTTTTATTGAGATCAAAGAACATTAAACAAACCAAAATATCTAACTCAAATATCAAAGGAAACATCCAAAATTCACTTGTTTTTGAATAATTAATAATGTTTCAACTTCTATATGCATAATACGAGACACTTGGCTCCCATGAAAATACATTCTATAACTCAGAAAGCATGGACAGATGAAACAACAACCCTAGTTTCTCGTCAGCACCAGGGTGACAAAATGTCAGTATCCCTTTTAAACTGCAGTTAAACCGTTACTTAAAAAGCCATCTCTAGACCCAGCGGTCTTAGCTGCTTTACAGCTACTCTTTACTATAATTAGCTAACAGATCATCTGCAGAGGAATGGCTTATTTGAAGAGTTTCAGTCAGGTTTCAGAGCTCATCACAGCACAGAAACAGCTTTAGTGAAGGTTACAAATGATCTTCTTATGGCCTCTGACAGTGGACTCATCTCTGTGTTTGTCCTGCTAGACCTCAGTGCAGCGTTCGATACTGTCGACCATAATATCCTATTAGAGCAATTAGAACATGCTGTAGGTATTACAGGTACTGCACTGCAGTGGTTTGTATCATATCTATCTAATAGACTCCAATTTGTACATGTAAATGGAGAGTCCTCTTCACACACTAAGGTTAATTATGGAGTTCCACAGGGTTCAGTGCTAGGACCAATTCTGTTTACATTATACATGCTTCCCTTAGGCAGCATCATTAGAAGACATAGCACACATTTGTTACAACATACAAATGTTTCTTCTTTACTCACTATGTGTTAACTGACCTCTTTGCATTTAATCATGAGTTATTAATAATCTCTGCCTCTCTCTTCCACAGCATGTCTTTGTCCTTTCTTCCTCCCCTCACCCCCAACCAGAGTGAGATGTTCTCCACCTCCCAGAGTCTGGTTCTGCTCAGGGAGTTTTTCCTTCCCTCTGTTGCCAAGTACTTGTTGTTTGATTGCTGAAGTGTCGCTCTAATATTGTAGGATGTTTACAGAATAAAGCACCTTGACATGACTGTACATATATAAGAAAAAATGTATTCATTTAAACAATTAAGTGTGCTGATTTCTACTGCCATTCGATTGATGGGTCAGCATTGTTTTGTAAAAGAATGGAAGAAGAATGGATTGCAAATAGAATTTGGAGGGTGAATTATAGCTGTAGCTAACGTGTGGTGTGTACAAAGTCTTGCACCCGCAGCGAGCCAAGCAGATGGTGGTAATACAGCTAAATGTTTGACACAACTCACATGACCTCAGCATCCAAATGGACCCCACAGAAGTCTATTTCCAATAGAACACAAGGTAAAATTAAATTATTGAACAGTACTCTATATACTAATATACAAATATAACTGTATGTCAATATTTAGTTAACGGTTATATATTCAGTATTAAATATAATGTGATTTTTGATAATGTATTGTCATTATCAAAGACTGTTGTCATGTAAATGAAAATAAATATGTTGTCTGCAAGTGTACAAGGGTTGTTTGGAGAACACCCGGGGTCTTCATCTGCACTGATAAATAATCCTGACAAAAGGACGTTTACAGCAAATCAAATCTAGTCTAAAATACATCTCATATTGAAAGGAATGACAGTAAAATAGATTTCAGTGTTTTCTATCAGCATGTTTGATGGTTGATCCAGTTGACTGAAGCCATTCCATTTCCATTCATCCTCATCTTCCTGGGAAGAAAGCAGAGCTCTAAAAATTCCTACTGTGCAACAGAAAATGTGAACCAGACACCTCAGTCAGGTTTGTGCATTATTTTATTTGTTTATCATTCGCCTGCACCAATAATCCACAAACACAAGTGTCTATTAACTCAGTATTATATTAATGAATACATATTATAGCGACAAATAAAAAATAATCACAATACAAAAGAGCCATTTAAATATGTCGAATGTCAATCGCATGTCAAAGTCTTGATTCAACGTGTACTCAACATGCATTTAAAATATAAAAATAGACTTCTGATTACAATTATATACATTTTTATAAATATAAGTATACAAATGTATTTTCAAAATACAAAGATAAATACAGTCACATTGTGTACCTTTTTTGGGATATTTAGCATTCACAAAACACAATTATTAAAACTGAAATGCAACTTTAACGACACTTGCAGGTCTTGTTTTTTGTCTTTGTTATTTCCTTTTCGGTCTTTTTTGCCACCAACATGCCCTCACTTTCACTCGGCACGGAGGGGGCGGGGAATAAACAAGAAGTCTAGCTCTGCCGAACATCCTGTAAGAGTTTGTTGATCTCAGCCACCAATTCACTGGCGTCCACCAATTCATGCCGGCTATCGCTGCGTTTGCCCTGAAGGTGACTGAGCACCGAGTCAAAATCGTCCTCCTCGTAGTTCTCTGGGATCTCCTCCATGGCTGGCAGCCACTTGGAGGAAGGCCCAGGGAGCGGCGCCGACACTGGCACCGGGGCTGGGGGAGGCTGCACCAGCGTGGGGCTGACCAGCGCCGTAAGCAGAGGGCTGCTGTGGGGCTTGGGAGCATGGCCGCTGTTCTGGGGGCTGTTTTTGGGCGCCTGTGAGCCCTTGTGGCTGCTGCTCTGTGAGCTGAGCTTGGTGCTTGGTTTCAGCGTGTGGTAGCTACCGCCCTGGTGGTGGCCAGATGGGCCTATGCTGCTACCTGGGTTTTGGAAGTGGGTGTTAGCGGCCCAGGCTGCCACTCCCTGTTGGTGTACAGAGGGGCTGGGTTTGCCGGGCAAATGACCCCTCCTGCGATCTAAAGATCCAGTCATCGGTACACCCATCCCACTCAGGCTAGTCCCCTTCTGGTTTTCACTGACCTGGACGTAAGAGTCCAGGCCCTGGGGTATTAACCTCTGAAACACGCTGCTCATCTCTGAAAGCAAAGACGTGGTCCCACACAGGTCTTCGTCTGTGGCCTCGTTGCTGCCGGCACCTTCTCCCCCATCGTCTTCACCATCCTCCCCACCGAGGTCCTTGCCGAAGGTGGAGAAGCTCTGGTTCCGGGCGCAGCCGGTATCAGTGCAGGGCTGCGGGGTCTTTTCTTGAGAGATGTCACTGTCTTGGCGGGCTTCTTCCCCGGGGATGTAGAGGTTGCTGCGGTAGTCAGAGGAGGACGAGGCTGGGGAGGCCAGGGGTGGCATCCAACACTGATCGGAGTGACCCAGAACGCGGCACTCGTCCGTGCAAAGCCTCATGGCTGCAGAGAAGACAGAAGCATGAGTAATCACGAGTGAGCTGCAGCCATATGGTCACTCTATACAAAACTAAACCTGCTTGTGTTTTGAGTCATTTAAAGATGAACCTTTTACAAAAATCTAAACAGGAAAGTAAAACTCACAGAACATAGGTTTGGTTCAATCCTTATAGTACACTCAGTACACTTACAGTTACTGAATAACCAGGTGAAAAGGTTCTCCACAGAACTCGTGTTTCTTTCTTTTTGTGCTTGGCTGTCTCTGGAAATCTGCCCTAATTAGTCTGAGAGGCTCTCTGCAGGAGCTCTGCCGTCTATCGTCCTACGACTTCACCACAGAGAGACGATTCAGCCAGGCCGATCAATGCCTATTACCCATTCAAAATAACTCCTCCTCTAAAAGCCCTGCATTTTTCCCTTTCAAGTCACTCTTTTCAATAATAAATCTTCAAATAGAAAATCTCTGAAGAATAAATTAGACAAATCAAATATGCCAACTTAAAGCCTTCATTAAAGGACTGCGGTGCTTTTCAGTGGCGCTGTTGAGGGACTTCATTATCCCCTCATTAACATGAAAGGAATATTTATAATATATCTTAGAGCAGCTGAAAAGTGCATTTGGGTGCAGTGGAAGGATGAAAACAGTGCGGGGGCAGAGGCAGATTGGCTACCTCGCTGATGAAAGGCTAAAAATCAAAGATTTAACCTGAGCGACTGGTGTGTGAAAACAGAAAAGGAACAAAAATCCACGTCACACAAACATTAACCTCCTCAGACCCAAACTCTTTCATGCCATGCATTTTTAATTTTGATTGGGACCTGATGAATGTAAAAATAAAGAAGTAGGTCATTTTTATTTTTTACCTGATTTTTGTTTTTGACAAAAATAAGATCCACATATGAGGACATTCGTTTTAAATTTCAATAGAACCATGGCAGTATCATCTCCTTTTAAGTGGATATCAGGCCCTTGTAGAGCAAAATTTAGTATTTTGGTCTAGACAACCTAAAATGTGATGTCCACATATGTGGACACCAGGTCCTGGGAGGTTAACTGAGAGCCTCGCTGACTTACTGGGATTTACTTTTCAGAAAAGAGAACCGACTACTTTGTTCAGGACTGAGGACAACATGGTTCACTGTGTGTTTACTTCAGAGACTGGATTTGATCAGTAAACCAATTCAGCTTCTATTCCTGCTGAGAGGAGGACGCACGATCAGTGAACGTCGGTGATCAGACTGACGGCTACGATTTACAGGCACAGACCAAAGAAGAAGAGTCAGAGTAAGGAGACATCCAGTCAAGCTTTAAAAACACTGCACTTAAAAACACCATTTCCTAAGTATTTAAGACCCCCTCCCCACCCCCACAAATAGCCCTGATGACTCTATCATCTACTTTCCAAGATCTGACAAAGTTCCAGTCATCGGCCCCTGAGGAACGTTCCCAGGCTGATATCTAAACCCGGAGGAGTAATCTATTACTGTTACAGGAGCCTGAATAGGTCTCCCTGTCTGTATGTGATGACACTGTTTACTCAGTATTCATGTTAAATATAAAGATGTAATCAGGGCTTAAACACATCCCTGAATAATCTGTTAGATCTGTAACATAAACCATCCTGTGGCCTTCATTTCCACAGGAACGCCGCTGATCAGCAGCACTACACAGAGGTCTATTAGACGTAAGCCAGCAGGGCTACTCATGTACAAGAGCTTAAAGACAGTACAAGTGTTAAATAAATGTGAATATTGTGTAAAATGTGGAAATACTGCTATACTAATGGCTCTGTACTACAGCTGTGAATAACAGAGAACCTGTCTTTGGCATCATTTATTGCAGTCTTCTCCATCTAGACAAGCAAGAAACAAAGCTTTGTGTTACATCCAAGGGGGCGGGGTTAAGGCTTCCACACTGAGTCATAATAACAGAGAGCTGACTTTATGCTGCAGTGGACTGGGAGTGGGAGGTGGCCTAAGCATCCATAAGGAGAAAGGTGAGCCTAGAGATGTAACTGTGCTCTTCAGGGTTTAATCATGAGCACAACTCTGAGTCGATTCCATAGCAACTCTGCGCCTCGTGGCAATTAAATGCCTCTGTTTCATCAGAGCAACATAAGAGCTTTGGTTTGGATGGCTGGAAATGAAGGTTTGAAGGTGGGAAAAAGCAGAGCGCCAAACGAGCGGAGCTCCTCTACAAAGCTGTAAAGAAGGGGTGGGAGGGAAGGAGGAGGCGTTAGTGATGAGATTGTCTGCCCATCTGAATCGACTTTAATTGGGATGTAGCTCAAATGTGGTATTAAGTGATGGCTGTGTGGGAAGCTGGCCGGGAAGAAGCAGCAGCTCTGGGAGAAGAGGGATGGCGTGATAAAAGATGCTGCAGAAGCTTGCAGCCTGTATGATGTTAGCCAAGACACACTGACAGTTTTACAGGATGTGACTGAGTGTACGCTGCTCAACTAGCATGCAAACCTGTCACACATGTGATACCAGCAGACAGAACACGTCACAGTCAGTAGGGTCACTAAAAAGTGCTCATTCTTCCTCATTAACTCAGCTGTAGAGAGGAGGGACCGCCCAGCAACATGACAGCAGGCGGCAGAGGCTCAACAACTTCATGACAGTGTCACTCACAGTCCTCCAAAGTCAATACATGTGCAGCTTATTTTTTTAGTTTCAGTTTTTTGTTTTTTCTTTTTCCAAAATGACCTCTGACATGAAAGCCTCATTTCTGCTGTTCAAACTGAAGAAATGTAAACTTTTACATATGACTGCTCAGCTGTGTCTGTAATCAAACCTCTGTAACTTTGCTCTGCTTCACTTCAGCAGCATCAGGTCATGTTCACATGCTGATTCATGGTTTTCTTCAGTTTTTAATGGACTGCAGAATATTTTTAAGGTTATCTGCTATAAAAAGCCAGGACAGAAAATCTGCTTCATGTTTTATCCTCAGTTACTTTGACACAAAGGCATCTGCTGTGATGATCACACCTCTGATGAAGTCTCAGCTTTGTTTTTATAGATATAAAGATATGGACATGTACTGATAAATGATCAGAATTACAATATCTCTGACTGTCTGAGCCTAAAGTGAATCAGTGATAGAAATCAGTGAGGATCCCGGCCCTATTGCAGCTGTTTATAGGCCACAGTATTCCCATCATCCCACAAACAGACTCATGTCTTGGTAAAGTGGAAAATTTATTTTAGCTTTTAAGGATGATCTAAAGGACCTGACTGCACTCTAAAGAATGGGGGCAAAGTCAAAAATCCCATAATATGCAACCCAGCACAGTAAAGTTTAACTTGAGGTTAAAGGAGACTCGGACAAAGACGATGTGCTCCACACTTTTTCATATGAAGCTCTGTCTGTTTAATCATCAGGCAGTTCCTCTCAGCTGTACACACTGTGGTCCACAGACAACACCATGACTACAAATGACTACAGTGATGTCTGAGAAACTGAAGTGCTCTTTTAAAATTGACTTGAAAACCTCTTTAATAGGGTTAATACCTACACGACCTAAAAGGAAAGAAAATGAGCAATTAAATCACAAATCAGGTCTTGGCTAATTAAATTTTCAAGTAAAGATTCTGTGATTTGTTGAGAGAAATTAGGCGGTGGTCAGTGGAATCAGAAAGCATCAACCATCGAGGGCTGGTCTAAGAAAGTCTTCCCTTCATTCTTTTGAGCAGCAGAATGATTTATGTACTCATTACAGCTGCTCTTTGGTCCTTTTAACATATACTTAGAAGAACACAGTAGTGTAGTACATGGTATGTTATTAGTATCGGTGGTATAGAGAATGAATTGAGGGTGTGGCACAGTCAGATGACCTCTAGGTGGGGTTGCTGAGCAAAGGTTAAACAGCTCTGGTGTTGCCCAGTTTGAGCCACGTTCAAAGACTTTGTGACCCACGTAAACATGAGTGATTGATGACTCATATGTTCTAATGAATTTTGATGTATTGATTCATTTGAATAAATAAATCTACCAAACATTCAGGCCACAGACTGCCAGCTGTCATAATTTGCTACATTTTATCATCTCATATGAAAAGAAGCTGAAAGTGTTTGTGTTTAGAGCTGTTGGCGTGAACCTCCAGGAACACAGACACTTGTCACTATTACCTGATAAATCACCAAAAATATAAATATCATTGTAGCTGTTAGCTCAGCAAACCAAGAATCTACATGTTTAATGGATACAGTTCTTAGCAATTCTACGTATAATTATTATAAGAATAATATCAGAGTGGTGGATAAAAGCTGAGCAAAATAAAGACTGAAGCTTGTCTTCATGTCTACCGAGGGCAGTGCGGTGTGATGTACCTGCATGTGCTCTGTGCTGGCCATCAGGGGCATATATCTCAGTAAAGCCCTCACCGAGGAGCCTGTCCATGGGGGATTCCCTGCCGGGCTCGTAGTCGCTGTCCCCGGCCTCACTGTCTCCCCGTCCGCTGTCCTTCAGACTGAACTTATCCATCTCATTCAGGGCATATCTGCAAAAGCCAGAAGCAGATTTGATACATGAATCACAGCCAATAATCTTAGCACACTTATGAAGACACCACACTGATGAATAATAAGGTTCACTGAGAGTGCTCTGCAGAAGGGTTTTAACATAAAATTATGCAGATGTGAAGTTATTGAGCATATAGTTTAACTCCAAAATCGACTGGACCAGAACAGAGCTGAGAACAGTGGAAATGTTGCACTGTGACATGAGGAGGAGCTCAGAGGGCTCTTCCTCATGTGTGCTTAGGTGTGCCAGCACACAAAGCATCGTTCACGCATGTGTTACCTGTAGCTTCTGGTGTATTTGTTGCCTCTGAAGCTTGGCCGTGGCTGGTACTGGCCCTGATGAAGCATGGACAGAAGCTGTGAGACTTGCTACAAAGCCAAGAAAAAAAAACAAAAAGAAAGGAAAAAAAGACAAAATAAAAGGGAAAATGAAGAGGGGAAAATGAATGGAGTCAACAAGCAAGGCCACAAGACAATGTTTGGGGGGCATTGTGGGGGGGGGGGGGGGGGGGGCTGAGGGAGTGCATGACTTTGTGATGGTCAACAAAAACACGACACATACAGCTGAACAGAACACGGGAGGTAACCCCGGTACATGACAAATCACGTGCACGGCTTCAAATGAAAAAGTACTATATGTATAAATACTTCAATGAAAAGAGTAGTACATGTAAATCAGGGTTACATCAATCCCATGGACATTTAAAGAAAATGAGTAAACCTCTCACCTCTACAGGAGGAGTGGCGTGGGCCAGCTCCAGAGCAAAGTTCTCTTGCACATGATTGGAGGAGATGGTGACCAGGCTGTTCAGTGACTGGCGGCTATGATGGCTCTGCCTGCTCCCCAGCGTGCCTCTCTCAGGTGTAGGGGAGGGGGAGGGGGAGCGCGGGTGTGCATGCACAGGTAAAGTTCCATTGACGGTCGGGACCAGGGTGATGTCTGCCTTGTGGATTTGCCTGGCGGGCTTCTTAGGGTGGTTCTGGTAGCTGTTCTCCGCCACGCGACAGTTGTAGTTGTGTCTGGGGTCTTTCTTCTCACGGCTGCAGCGGGCCGTCACAAACATCAGCATCACGATGAGCAGCAGAGCACAGACTGCACCCAGAGAAATGATAACAATGAGGGAGAGATCCAGTGAGGCCTGGGTGGAGCCGGTAGGATACAGAGAGGGGAGAATGTCCATGTTCTCCTGCACAGAGAGCCTGAGGAGGGCTCCTGTGGACAGCGCGCTGATGCCTCTGTCCTGCACTTCCACCCTGATCTCCATTATGTCCCGCGGAGCCTGCTCCAGGCTGGCATTGGTTCTGAGCTCACAGCGTCGGGCATTCATCACAAACAGCCCATCCTCATTGCCACCAATGATGGCACAGCTCACCTCTCCGTTGGCACCAGCATCACGGTCTGTGACTTTAAGGGTGGTGATCAGCTGACCCGGGGATGCATACTTCCACACGGGGAGCTCAGCGGTATGATTCCGGAGTGAGGGGGAGTGAATGATGGGCGGGTTGTCATTTTCATCCAAAACAGTCAGCAGGATGGAGGCATTGGCCGACTGCGCAGGGTTTCCCCCATCACGTGCCTGAACAGTGAAGGCGATCCGGCTGACATCCTCATGGTCGAAGCTGCGCAGTGCATAGATGGCACCGTTAGAGGGGTCGATGGTGACGTAGGTGGAAATGGGGCTGTCTTGGACCAGCGTGTCTACGATGGTGTAAGTGACCTGACCGTTGGTGCCCAGATCTGGATCTGAGGCCACCACTGTCATCAGGTAGGCTCCAGGAGAGTTGTTCTCCGACTTAAAGACCTCGTAGCGGGTCTTCTCAAAACACGGAGGATTGTCATTTTCATCCAGAACCTGGACGGTAAAGTGTTTGATGGTGGAGAGGCTGGGGGAGCCTCTGTCCTCAGCTATGACCGTCAAACTGTACTCTGACCTCTTCTCACGGTCCAGTGAGACGTTAGTGAGAATCATGTAGTTCTTCTCGTGGGTCTTCTGGAGCCTGAAGTGGCCATGACCGTGCAGCCTGCACACCACCTCACCGTTGAGCCCTCCATCAATGTCATCAACACGCACCAGAGCTATGAACGTGTCCACGGGGGCCCCCTCTGAAATGTAGGCCACCTCCTCTTTGCCAGGCGTCATCAGGTTAATGTTTATCTCTGGTTTATTGTCGTTGACATCCACAACTTTGACCACGATTTTGCAAAGTCCAGGAATGGAATTGGGGCCCAAGTCCTGAGCCTGAACATCCAGCTCATAGGAAGCACTGGTTTCATAGTCCACCTTTTTAATCAGAGTAATGTGGCCGTTTTCAGGGTGGATCTTAAAGGTCTCCAGGATCTTTGGTGAGACATGACTGCTGAAAGAGTAAACTATTTTCCCATTAGTGCCCTCGTCAGGATCCGTGGCGTTTAAATCAATAATCAGAGTCCCAAGGGGAGAGTTTTCTAACAAATTGATGGCATAAACCTGTTCGTCAAAGGCCGGGCTGTTGTCGTTGGAATCCGAAATACTGATCTTGAGCAGAGTGGAGCCAGACTTGGGGGGCACCCCGTTATCCGAGGCCGTTAGCTGCAGCTGGTAACTGGCCTGCACCTCCCGGTCCAGTTCTCTCATCACCACCAGCTCTGCGTACTTGGCCCCGTCTGTCCGGGTCCTCACGTCGATCTTAAAAAAGTTGTTGGCTGTGAGGGAGTAGGTATGCAGAGAGTTCTCCCCTACGTCCGCATCCACAGCGCCGTCCAGCGGGATGCGCGTCCCCACTGACGCGCTCTCGGAGATCTCAATGGGGACGATGGCGCGAGCAAAGTGCGGGGAGTTGTCATTGATGTCCAGCACTTCCACTTCCACGTGGAACAGCTGCAGGTACTCCGTGGGCAGCGTGACCACGTCGAATTCAATGGAGCAGTTGGAGTTTTTCTCGCAGAGCTTTTCGCGGTCGATCCTGGTGCCGATGCTGATCTGTCCGTCGTCCTCGCGCACGGCCAGCAGCGGCGTGCTGCCCAGCTGCATCACGCGGAAGCGAAAGCTCAGGGAGCTGGGTAACTTTGGCAGAACCGCGGACACGTCCTCCTTCAGCCGCGCGATGACTGTGCCCACTTTCTGCTCCTCGTAAACTTTGTATTTCAGAGTCTTCCCGCTGGCGCCGTGCACGAGCGCGAGCAGCAGCAGCGCGTACAGCAGCGCGAGCTGGAGTGGAGCCGAGGACCAAACGGTCGCTTTTCTTTGGCTCCTCTTTGCCCCCATCTTCTGCGCTCACACCGAAGGATGACTTCCACAGAGGGGAGATCACGGACGGGAGAACACGCGTGTCCTTAGTACGACATGTTCGTCCTGCGAAAACTGCACGAGACACAAAGAGAGAGAGGAAGAAATAAAGAAAGTCGTTTCGTGGGAGACGAACACACACAAACTGCGCCTCTCTCCTCGCAGACCGCTCTGTCACACTTCCACATATGCTCTGAGTGTGTGTGTGTCTGTGTGTGTGCGGCTGAGGAAGCTCCCGCCCACTCTGTTAGACTGAGAGAGAGAGAGAGAGAGAAAAGTCAATGTGTGCGCGCGCGCTCGTCTTTCTTCTCGCGCCCCTGTCTGCGCCCGCCCCGTCTCTTTTCCACACAAACACTCCTCTCCCACCTCCTCCCTCCTCCTAAATCAGAATGGCCTCCTTTAAGCAACAGGGGTGCGGGGGGGTCCCACTCCCCCCAGCACAGAAGTGTGTCACAACAATGGGCCGGAGCGCGATCCATTCGGCTCAGCCTCCGCGAACACAGCCGCACACTGACGGTCGCGCTTGTATTGACAGCGCGTGCCACCTCTTTTGTGCGGCTACAAACCAACTTATGGCTTTGAGGACAACAACGACCCAGCCAACATACCGAGTAGTTAGACCCGGTGTGTCTATCACGGCTGTGTTACAACACGCAGACAGGGCAATCTGTCCTTACAATGCACCGTGTGTGTGTGTGTGTGTGTGTGTGTGTGAGAGAGAGAGTCCTACACTGATGAGTTACAAAGTATCATGGATGCACATTAGCCTCTGTAGCCTCTGACTGACCACTAAAGTGTTTGTCTGAACACAACAGTCCTCCTTCTTCTCTCAGTGCGTGTGTCTAATCTTTTCATAATGCATTCTCACAAACACTGAAAGTGTGCTGACCCCCCCAGCTGACCCCACAGGTGTCCCTTGACAAAACCCCACCTCCTCTTGTTGCTGCAGAGTTCAGTGGAGGCAGAATCTGCGGCTCCCCTGATCTCCATCCTGAGCCCAGCCTACAATTAGCATCCATTCAGAGTGGCTGGTGACAACGAGCTGAGCTCAGACCAGTTGAGAGCAAAGCATTCACAGCTATGATGGTGCCAGATTATTATCAGAGCTCAGTAATGACGGGCAGTGGTCTGCTACATGGACTTTATCTTGACGTCATGGCTGCTGTGTGAGTGAAGGAAAACACCAAGATAAGTGAGTCTATGGGTTGTGAGCTGACACCACAGAAACACCTCCACATCCCACAGTGTCACAAAGCCCACAGTACAGATTTGGTCCATTTGATTATTCACACAGTAATGAGCTGCTCACACTTCTGTGCACCGGAGCCACATTAACAGGGCAGTCTGTCCGAGGCTGGATCTGTGACGGACTTCATCGCAATCTGACATTCCTGTGTGCGACCCGTGGGAACAGGCTCTGCACTGCCATCTGTCTCTGAGCAAACACATGGACACCGGCTCACACACACACACACACACACACTGACCGACCCAACACCCATATAGCAGTCGGTTTGCAGATGCTGATCGTCAACAGACACATCTTAGAAGCTCTAAGCACTAATTTAGTTTTCATGCAGCAATGCTGTGAGCTGCTGAGACTGCATCGACGGCCTGAACTGTGTTTAGTTCCAGGTTCAGATGCAGAACACTCAGTGCAACAAGCACCGTGGTTCCATTTCAACCAAGAAACTTTCAACCAAGCCTCAACCAAGAAACTGTGCTGCACTTATATATTCAAATATGATGAACAGGTTCAGTCATCTTTATAATATAATATAATATAATATAATATAATATAATATAATATAATATAATATAATATAATATAGACGGGGGTTGGGGGGGCTGCTGGATGGTCCTGGGCAGCTCATGTGCAGCAGGCTGTGTGATGGGGTGGATGCAGAGACTTTGCCCTCAGGGACCATAACATGAGTGAAAAGAGGGTGCAGCACCTTTGTCATTGAAATGAAGCAGGAGATCCCCATGACAAAGGCTGCAGAGCAGGTGGAGCAAGCCCACCCCCACTCATTCCCATAGAATGAGTGGTGCAGGGGGGTTAAGGGTGGAAGCTGGGAGACGTGGGGTGATACTTGGGCTTCCTCTGCTTCTATTCAGCTGTCTGGATTTCCCCCCAATTTAGACATGAAGAAAGTTGGAATAAGACTTGATGGAATGAAGATCAGCGACACGCTCGGATAATCTGCCCCAGAACAGCCGTCGTGTCGGGAACAGCCAGTCCCGGTCATTTACACTGCTCTGTGCAGACATTCAGCATCGCTCCCATGTGGGGGTGTTTGGGGGTCTCGGCATGCGTCGGGAGCATTGTCAGGGCACGCGAGCATCTGCCACTGTTTCATTACCATGCTGTCAGCTCGTGTGAGAAGGAATGGATTTGGGCTGGAGGAGAGGGGGGCTAGGAAGGACCCTGCCTGCAAGTCAGCTGATCACCACTTCCAGTGCTCTCCAAAGTGTGAGTGCTGGAGACTAACCTAATGACAGGAAGTTGCCTGCAAACTCAACACCAGCAAGCACAGATGCTTGTGTCTGACACAGCAGTGCACAGCACCGGGACCATCACCTACGACTTTGCAGAGCTAGAGGCAGCTGAGCCGAGCTTTGCAGAAAATCCCACAGTGTCTGAAACACAGGATGGTCCATCTAGATGCACGCGTCAGAGCACACGTCACAACACGTCTTCACAGAACTTCATCAGAACTGCACACAAAGCCTCATGTATGTGCAGACAGTTTCAGCACACACTGACAGCAGTGACTCATCAGGTTTCAGAAGACACACATAAAGTACTCCAAGTACTTGGTAGCAGTACTGTACCAGTTCCAGTTTCCCAAAGAGAACATGATGTTTTCGTGTTGCAGGTGCACATGCAGTGCTTACAGATCAGATCTGACCTCAGCACTTTGTGCAGTTAAGCAGTTTAGCAAAATGTTTATGTTCACGCTGTTTAAAGCAGAGGAGAAATCCATAAATCTAATTCTAGGACACTTTGAGTATTTCAAAGTATTTCATTTGACTGTGCTCAGGTTCCCACCCATCATGGTGCTGAGCCCAGGCCAGGCCTTCCTTCCATTCCCTGCTGTAAACTTTTCTCTCCACTTTGTTCTCAAGTTGGATTTTGTTCAGCTTTGCTTTCTGTCTGAAGTCCTTAAACATGCCAGTTTATTCTTATTTAGGAAAAACTTCAAGTCTTTTTTGACCCAAGGTGTATTGTTTGGGTCCAACCGAACCTGCTTAGACGGGATAAGAGAATCATTAGAAACTATCTGGTAGAAAGAATCTGTGTTCAGAATGACTGTTTCTGAAAAACACATCCCAGTCAGTCAGTTCTGTGCAGCCTTCCAGTTCCTCAGTTGACTCATTGGCGCATATGTTGATGGTTTTGGTCTACACATTGTTCAGACTATAATGTTATTCTCTTACTTTAGGTGAATATCTGATGTTCACCAAACCTCATATCTGACTGCATTTTGAACAGAGGCAGGCTTCATGATTGAAGAAGGGAGCAGCTGCGTGAAGACGCTGAGCTAATGGCGTGCAGGTTGTCTTCCATGTTTAATGCACAGAAGAGATTCCCTCCTTTACTTTAACAGTGGAAAGAAACTGAGAGTGAAAACTCAGTGCTGCGTGTGCACAGCTATGTCTCTCCATCCTGGGATTTTCACTCTGCTGCACAAATTCTTCTCTGATGAAAACTTACAAGTTTGACTCTTTTGCTGTGTCCTCAGCCTGCATCGTCTAGCTCTGCAACAGTCAGTCATTTCCTGTGTATATCATGCACTGATCGCTTCCTTGTTGAGTTGTGACTGTGTAGCAGTGTCGCTGCAAAATGACCCATATAAAGGATGACAGAGTGTGTGGTCAGCTGTGCAAGTCACAAACTAGGTGCTTTCATTTGACATCTTCTTCATCAGAGTCTGCTGGAACAAAGAGCTGGACACTGATTAGAAACTTTAGACTCACGGACCAGGAGCTCGCAGTGCTGTGTGTGTTTTCACATGAATACCAGCAGCACAACCTCAGACTAGGACAAAGGTGCTCCTTTCTCTGAGCCTATACAGTGATGTTGTAGACAATAGTGTGCTTGTTTTGTGTTGCCAGCTTGGCTTTGGCCTTTTACTGTTCTGACATAATGCTTAATAAAGAAACGTGGACTGCATAGATTCAAATGGAGCCCCACCCAGACGATGGGCCTGAGTGGAATGCCTCAAAATCAGAATCAGAATACTTTATTAATCCCTAATGGGAATTATTTGGGTTACAGTTGCTCCAAGACAGTAACAGACAGTAACAGTAACAAACTATTTAAATAATACAATATGTTACAGAGTTTAAAATTTAAGAAACAGCATAAATATATACAAATCGCTCAATTATACATATCTAGAATATTACAGAGGTGAAATATATATGATTGAAATGACCACACATTTGATTGGTGTAAATTTTTTATGCACAAAATGAGCTCAGTTCATTGCTCATGTGGCTGAATATGTGTAAGCCACTGGGTTTCAGTCTTCATGCAGTCTTAGGCTACGCCCACACTAGCCCGGGTAGATTTGAAAACGGCATTTTCATCTGAAAACGCGCCGCGTCCACACTAGCGTTTTCAGTCGTTTTCACAGAGTTGTGCGTCCACATTGAAATAGATGAAAACGCTTACGTTCCAGTCCTGTGCATGCGCAAAAGCGAGTGAGAATTAAAGTATCTGAAGAAAAGCTATCTGGAGCATGTACAAACTGATATTCATCTTTTTTAGGGCTGTCAAAATTGAGAGCAATCAAAACAACCGCTGTATAATGCACTCCGCTATCTTTGTTTATTTGGTCACATGACTGCATCACATGACTAAAATACGTCATCGTTTTAGAAAGTCTGCGTTGCAATCCAGAAAATTTTAGACCCATAGCTTTGACCTCGCATGTTTGTAAAGTAATGGAGCATATGATAAATGAAAGATTAACGTACTATTTAGAAACTAGAGGCTTTCTCTCTAAACATCGAAGTGGGTTTAGGAGAGGGAGGTCTACCATGGATCCAGTGTTGTGTTTGGAGCATGAAGTTAGAAAAGCCCAAATAAACAAAGAAAGTGTAGTTGCTGTGTTTTTTGATATTGAAAAAGCCTATGATATGATGTGGAGGGAAGGCCTACTAATTAAACTCTGTAAATTGGGTATTAGGGGGAGGATGTACAGGTGGACTATGGATTTTTTACAGGGAAGACAAATTCAAGTGAGGATTGGGAAGGTTTATTCTGAAAGTTTTTTGGTAGAAAACGGTACACCTCAAGGGAGCATAGTGAGCCCTTTGTTATTTTCTTTAATGATAAATGATGTGTTTGATGGCATAGAGGGTGGATTGGGGTGTTCGCTTTTTGCTGATGATGGGGCAATATGGAAGAGAGGGAAAAATGTCGACTTTATTGAGAGGAAACTGCAGGGAGCAATTGGGAAAGTTGAAGAGTGGTCGTATAAGTGGGGTTTTAAATTTTCAGTGGATAAGACCAAGACAATGTTCTTTACAAGGAAAAGGGTTAGTGAGGAAGTTAAGCTAAAGTTGTATGCTTTAGAATTAGAAAGAGTTAGGCAATTTAAGTTTCTCGGAATGTGGTTGGATGAAAGGCTGACGTGGGGTGTTCATATTCAGAAAATGGTTGATAAATGCAAAAAAGTATTGAATATATTGAGGTGTTTGGTTGGGAGGGAGTGGGGAGCAGACAGGAAGTCCTTGAGAGCCATATACGTGGGGTTGGTCAGATCTGTGTTAGATTACAGGTGTGTAGCAAACTGTTCGGCTGCAGACACAACTCTAGTTAAGTTAGACGTTATTCAACATCAGGCGCTAAGACTTTGTACAGGTGCTTTTAAAACAACTCCTACTGCAGCTTTGCAGGTGGAGATGGGGGAGATGCCTCTAGGATTGAGAAGAACACAACTTGTACTTAATTACTGGGCAAATCTTCGAGGCCATGGACAGGATCACCCAACACGAGCAGTTCTCAACCCTTGCTGGGAGAAAGAAAGGCGGAAATCAAAGAGCTTTGGGTGGATTGTGGGTCGAAGAGCAAGTGAATTTAAACTGGATCAGTTGGACGTTTGTCAAAGAGTTTCGTTGCCAGCAATATCTCCCTGGATACTTCCTGAAGCCATAGTTGATTTCACTCTACTGGATAAGAAGACTAAGGATGGGGCATTTATTTTAAACTCCTATACTGTGCAGGCTTACATTGACCAGTTTTATGGTTATGTTCAGTTATATACAGATGCATCTAAGGATTCAGCCAGTCACATTGGTGTAGCAGTTGTGGTCCCGGAGTTCATGGTTAAAATAGAAAAAAGGATCACTGATAGACTGCCAGTATTCACTGGAGAACTGCTTGCAATTCTGTTGGCGATTCAGTGGGTGGAAGATATGAGGCCATTAAAAGCTATCATTCGTTCAGACTCAAGAGCATCATTGCTTAGTTTACAGTGTAGTCACTCAGATGCAAGAGCAGATATTCTAGCATAAATTCTGCAAACACTATTCAGAATAGACATGATGGGTCTTACAGTTGTGTTTCTATGGATTCCAGCGCATTATGGAATACTGGGGAATGAAATGGCAGACAGACCGGTGAAGCAAGCCACAAAACATGGGACGGTTGACCTGGCTGTTTGTTTTGGTCAAGCTGAAGTGAAGAGTATAATACGGCAAGAACTGAGGAGTAGATGGCAAAAGCAGTGAGAGGAGGAAAGGAGAGGACGGTGGTTGTATACAATACAAAGGGGGGTGGGAGAAATGAGGACCACTGGAAGGAGCAGGAGAGAGGAGGTGGTCATATCGAGATTGAGATTTGGACATACTGGGTTAAATGATACATTATTCTTGATTGGGAAACATAATACGGGGAAATGTGCCTTCTGTGGAGACACAGAAACTATAGAGCATGTGATATTGCACTGTCAGAAATATCAGGTGGAGAGGAGACAATTATCTCAAAACCTTATTAATATGAAAATGAAATTGATTGGATCTGGTTGACCTACTGCAAAAGGATTCTGGAAGTAAGAGTTACCAGGCTTTATTTCAGTTTTTTAAAGCGGGAAGAGTGTTTGAAAGGATTTGAGGTTGTTTTTTTGTTTTTTTGTTTTTTTGTTTTTTTTTGGGGGGGGGGCTCATTCCAGTCCACACTCCATACTAGTGGTGGCGGTAATGCACCAATCAGTTTTTTGCCAACCGCCAATAACATTTAAGAAGAAGAAGAAGAAAGTCTGCGTTTTCGTGTGTCCACACTGCGACGGGACAGCTGCGTTTTGAAATGTATGCGTTTTCAAAATGCTGTGTTTTCCTTTGAGGAAAGCGCCGTCTCAGTGTGGACGGGAGGCCAAAACGGAGATAAAACGATGCGTTTTCAAACGAAAACGCATTAGTGTGGACGTAGCCTTAGTCGTGCTCATGTTTACTGCTCACAGCTGTGCAGGTAGGATTCAATTGTGATTCCAAGTTGGTCACAGGTGCATACCACTCTATTCTTTCTAATGCACCAATAGTAATAACTTAATAGAACCCTTGCACCATTTTCCCTTTTTCAAGAACTCCATTACATGAGGGTGTGAACATGTGACCAGAGGTTTGCCTTGCAACAAGAAGGTTTCTGGCTGGCTCGGGCCTTTCTGTGTGGAGGTTGCATGTTGTGCCTGGATGAGCTTCCTCCAGCTTCTTCCCACTGTCAAGGATTCGAGTCAGGTGACTTGCCATTGGCCTCTCCTGTGAGGTAGGTGAACTACTGAATAAAGTGATGTTTGGTTCAGTGTGACCTGTACTCTCATTTCTAGTCTTACCGATCAGCTCTTTTAGAGTACGAGTACATTATACTCACCAACCAA